>NC_046968.1:30252296-30282296 GCF_009769545.1 Cyclopterus lumpus
TTATTGTTTTTATTATGTGTATTGTTTCATTCTATGTTTATTGTTTTTATTATTTGTATTGTTTCATTCTATGTTTATTGTTTTTATTATTTGTATTGTTTCATTCTATGTTTATTGTTTTTATTATGTGTATTGTTTCATTCTATGTTTATTGTTTTTATTATGTGTATTGTTTCATTCTATGTTTATTGTTTTTATTATGTGTATTGTTTCATTCTATGTTTATTGTTTTTATTATTTGTATTGTTTCATTCTATGTTTATTGTTTTTATTATTTGTATTGTTTCATTCTATGTTTATTGTTTTTATTATGTGTATTGTTTCATTCTATGTTTATTGTTTTTATTATGTGTATTGTTTCATTCTATGTTTATTGTTTTTATTATGTGTATTGACTCCTTGTATTCAGACTGGTCGTGGGCGCCCTCTGGCGGTTCGCAGTGAATACTGACGCTCCTCCCCATTTTTCTCTTGGAGCGTCATGTCTTTGCGACAGCACCGGTATCTTTACGGCAGCCAGTACACAACACGGAAACATGACGGAAGCAAAGCAGCGTACCGGTGCTGAGGAAGTTCTACCGGAATACCGTGAGGGTTCGGCAGCGGGGGAAGACAGCGGCGCACCGGGAGCTGCTGCCCGGGACAAGCCCGTGTGTCTCCTCGTGCTCGGCATGGCGGGCTCCGGGAAAACCACCTTCGTTCAGGTCGGTGCGTCACTGCGCGAGGGACGGAGGCTAATGCTAGCTGCTAACATGTGTACGTTTGAGGGCGTGTGTGACGCTGCAGAGTAACTAGAGATATGTACCGGAGTACAAGTACACATTAGCATTAGCATCACATTCAGCCATTGATTAATTTACTTACACACAATAAGCTTCATTGAGATTAATTAAAAATAAACAGTGAATAACAATATTTTATGAAATGTCATTGTGTGTGAATGTTAGTTACCTGATGGACAGGTGGAACCTTAGCTCCTCCCATCAGTGTATGAATGTTAGTTACCTGATGTACAGGTGAACCTTAGCTCCTCCCATCAGTGTGTGAATGTTAGTTACCTGATGGACAGGTGGAACCTTAGCTCCTCCCATCAGTGTATGAATGTTAGTTACCTGATGTACAGGTGAACCTTAGCTCCTCCCATCAGTGTGTGAATGTTAGTTACCTGATGTACAGGTGAACCTTAGCTCCTCCCATCAGTGTGTGAATGTTAGTTACCTGATGTACAGGTGAACCTTAGCTCCTCCCATCAGTGTGTGAATGTTAGTTACCTGATGTACAGGTGAACCTTAGCTCCTCCCATCAGTGTGTGAATGTTAGTTACCTGATGTACAGGTGAACCTTAGCTCCTCCCATCAGTGTGTGAATGTTAGTTACCTGATGTACAGGTGAACCTTAGCTCCTCCCATCAGTGTGTGAATGTTAGTTACCTGATGTACAGGTGAACCTTAGCTCCTCCCATCAGTGTGTGAATGTTAGTTACCTGATGGACAGGTGGAACCTTAGCTCCTCCCATCAGTGTATGAATGTTAGTTACCTGATGTACAGGTGAACCTTAGCTCCTCCCATCAGTGTGTGAATGTTAGTTACCTGATGGACAGGTGGAACCTTAGCTCCTCCCATCAGTGTGTGAATGTTAGTTACCTGATGTACAGGTGAACCTTAGCTCCTCCCATCAGTGTATGAATGTTAGTTACCTGATGGACAGGTGAACCTTAGCTCCTCCCATCAGTGTGTGAATGTTAGTTACCTGATGGACAGGTGAACTTTAGCTTAACACCTTAACTGACAAGTAGTGTGAAAGCGCTTTGAGTGGTCGGAAGACTAGAAGTGTGTGTGTGTGTGTGTGTGTGTGTGTGTGTGTGTGTGTGTGTGTGTGTGTGTGTGTGTGTGTGTGTGTGTGTGTGTGTGTGTGTGTGTGTGTGTGTGTGTGTGTGTGTGTGTGTGTGTGTGTGTGTGTGTGTGTGTGTGTGTGTGTGTGTGTGTGTGTGTGTACCAGGGTTGCAAAATTCTGGGAATATTCAAAGTTGAAAACTTTCCACGGGAATAAACTGGTAATGTTGGTAATTTAACTGTATGTACCTCGTCATAAGCAGTCAGTAGAGAGAATGCAGCTTTAACACGTGAAGCATAGACTTCTATACAACCAGAGGAGTCGCCCCCTGGTGGTCAGGAGAGAGAATGCAGCTTTAACACGTGAAGCATAGACTTCTATACAACCAGAGGAGTCGCCCCCTGGTGGTCAGGAGAGAGAATGCAGCTTTAACACATGAAGCAGAGACTTCTATACAACCAGAGGAGTCGCCCCCTGGTGGTCAGGAGAGAGAATGCAGCTTTAACACGTGAAGCATAGACTTCTATACAACCAGAGGATTCGCCCCTGGTGGTCAGTAGAGAGAATGCAGCTTTATCCCATGAAGCATAGACTTCTATACAACCAGAGGAGTCGCCCCCTGGTGGTCAGGAGAGAGAATGCAGCTTTAACACATGAAGCATAGACTTCTATACAACCAGAGGAGTCGCCCCCCTGGTGGTGTGTGTGTGTGTGTGTGTGTACCAGGGTTGCAAAATTCTGGGAATATTCAAAGTTGAAAACTTTCCACGGGAATAAACTGGTAATGTTGGTAATTTAACTGTATGTACCTCGTCATAAGCAGACATGCATGCAAACATTTATAATACAACTTTTTTAGTGTTTTCCCTGAATCCTTTCAGGTCTAAATGTTTTCTTCCTGGACCTCATCAACGTCCTCCTCACTGCTGTAAAGTTAGTCTACTGTATACAAATAAACTTGGTATTAAAATGAACATGGCTTCAGTTTACCAAGTAATTAATATGCTATATGACAAACAGTGTTGGGAAAGTTCACTTTCTACATGAACTAGTTCAGTTCATAATTCAAAATGTTGAACTAAGTTAACAGCTCCAAAATATAAACTAGTTCAGTTATTTTATTTAATATGTTGGGAGCTATAATTTAAATCTGTCTGCAATACCGCTCTTGGCCTCTACGCCACTCGGCGCTCTCACACTTGCCAGGCAAAGGGCTGAAACGTTCAGACACTGATGACAAAGACGTTCAAACACAACAGAACGTTTCTGTTTCTGTCAGACAATGTTCCCAACGTGCTGCATTCAGGGACCAGGTGAGCTCGGCGTGCATAGTCTTGTTCTCAACTACATTTAAGTTACCTGTTATATGGTTTTGCAAAAAAACGTAGGAACATTTTTTTTTTTTCAAAATTCCCGAGGAAACTTTCCGCCCCTTTGCGACTCCAGTGTGTACGTATGTATATTTATACCTGCGGTAATAGCGGTACTGCATATCTGGGAGATGTTCTGTATAAACCATGACGTGTAGAGGAGCTGAGCTCGTGTGTTTGATTCCTCAGAGGCTGACGGCTCACCTTCACTCTGTCAAAGCTCCTCCGTACGTCATCAACCTGGACCCGGCCGTCCACGAGGTGCCCTTCCCCGCCAACATCGGTGAGGAACTACACCGACATTTAACTGAACGTGTGTGTGTGTGTGTGTGTGTGTGTGTGTGTGTGTGTGTGTGTGTGTGTGTGTGTGTGTGTGTGTGTGTGTGTGTGTGTGTGTGTGTGTGTGTGTGTGTGTGTGTGTGTGTGTGTGTGTGTGTGTGTGTGTGTGTGTGTGTGTGTGTGTGTGTGTGTGTGTGTGTGTGTGTGTGTGTGTATGTATATATATGTATATATACATATATGTATATATATATGTATATATATATGTATGTATATATACATATATATATGTATATATGTATGTATATATACATATATATATGTATGTATATATACATATATATATGTATATATGTATGTATATATACATATATATATGTATATATATATGTATATATATATATGTATGTATATATATGTATGTATGTATGTATATGAGAATATGATGGATTCACCTGAGACCAGCAGTCATGTGGCACCATGAGGAGACTGAGTTGTTCTAGTCCTGATGGTTCTGTTTCTAAAGAGGAGCAGGACTTTTATTTTGAAAATCCACACCACAAAGACAGAGTGTAAAAGTATATGTATTTGTCTATTTTATTCAACAAATTTTTATATCGCAGAAACAAACTCTTAAAAATCTCTTATTTGGTTCCAGACGAGTGAACAAGAACCACTTCCTGGTCTCAGAGACCAGGACCCTCCTTGAGTCCTGGTCTCCTGGACCCTCTTGAGTCCTCTTTCTATAAACCTTCCCTAGATATGATCATAACTCATAAAGTCCTCTAAACCCAGCAGGTCCTTGTGTCTGTTACTGCAGCATGAAAGCATGGTGGAGTTAGCCAGCGAGCTAATGCCGTAGCCTTCAACCCGTCTTCTGTCTGCAGACATCAGGGACACCGTGAACTACAAGGAGGTGATGAAGCAGTACGGCCTGGGGCCCAACGGGGGCATCGTGACGTCTCTCAACCTGTTCGCCACGCGCTTCGATCAGGTGACCTGTGTGACTCCGCCTCCTCCGTGAACTACAGAGCGAAGAGACGGCGTACGAGGATGTGAACGCATGTCTCCATGGTCTTCTGTTCTCCATGGTCTTCTGTTCTTCATGATGTGTCTCCATGGTCTTCTGTTCTCCATGGTCTTCTGTTCTTCATGATGTGTCTCCATGGTCTTCTGTTCTCCATGGTCTTCTGTTCTTCATGATGTGTCTCCATGGTCTTCTGTTCTTCATGATGTGTCTCCATGGTCTTCTGTTCTCCATGGTCTTCTGTTCTTCATGATGTGTCTCCATGGTCTTCTGTTCTTCATGATGTGTCTCCATGGTCTTCTGTTCTCCATGGTCTTCTGTTCTTCATGATGTGTCTCCATGGTCTTCTGTTCTTCATGATGTGTCTCCATGGTCTTCTGTTCTTCATGATGTGTCTCCATGGTCTTCTGTTCTCCATGATGTGTCTCCATGGTCTTCTGTTCTCCATGGTCTTCTGTTCTCCATGATGAGTCTCCATGGTCTTCTGTTCTCCATGATGTGTCTCCATGGTCTTCTGTTCTCCATGGTCTTCTGTTCTCCATGATGTGTCTCCATGGTCTTCTGTTCTTCATGGTCTTCTGTTCTCCATGATGTGTCTCCATGGTCTTCTGTTCTCCATGGTCTTCTGTTCTCCATGATGTGTCTCCATGGTCTTCTGTTCTCCATGGTCTTCTGTTCTCCATGATGAGTCTCCATGGTCTTCTGTTCTCCATGGTCTTCTGTTCTCCATGATGTGTCTCCATGGTCTTCTGTTCTTCATGGTCTTCTGTTCTCCATGATGTGTCTCCATGGTCTTCTGTTCTCCATTGTCTT
Organism: Cyclopterus lumpus; assembly: GCF_009769545.1. Classification (NCBI taxonomy): domain Eukaryota; kingdom Metazoa; phylum Chordata; class Actinopteri; order Perciformes; family Cyclopteridae; genus Cyclopterus; species Cyclopterus lumpus. Next base: position 30,257,620 of record NC_046968.1, read on the forward strand.
CTGTTCTCCATGATGAGTCTCCATGGTCTTCTGTTCTCCATGGTCTTCTGTTCTCCATGATGTGTCTCCATGGTCTTCTGTTCTCCATGATGTGTCTCCATGGTCTTCTGTTCTCCATGGTCTTCTGTTCTCCATGATGAGTCTCCATGGTCTTCTGTTCTCCATGGTCTTCTGTTCTCCATGATGTGTCTCCATGGTCTTCTGTTCTCCATGGTCTTCTGTTCTCCATGATGTGTCTCCATGGTCTTCTGTTCTCCATGGTCTTCTGTTCTCCATGATGTGTCTCCATGGTCTTCTGTTCTCCATGGTCTTCTGTTCTCCATGGTCTTCTGTTCTTCATGATGTGACTCCATGGTCTTCTGTTCTTCATGGTCTTCTGTTCTCCATGGTCTTCTGTTCTTCATGATGTGTCTCCATGGTCTTCTGTTCTTCATGGTCTTCTGTTCTTCATGATGTGTCTCCATGGTCTTCTGTTCTTCATGGTCTTCTGTTCTTCATGATGTGTCTTCATGGTCTTCTGTTCTTCATGGTCTTCTGTTCTTCATGGTCTTCTGTTCTCCATGGTCTTCTGTTCTCCATGGTCTTATGTTCTTCATGGTCTTCTGTTCTTCATCATGTGTCTTCATGGTCTTCTGTTCTTCATGGTCTTCTGTTCTCCATGGTCTTCTGTTCTCCATGGTCTTATGATCTTCATGGTCTTCTGTTCTTCATGATGTGTCTCCATGGTCTTCTGTTCTTCATGATGTCTCTCCATGGTCTTCTGTTCTTCATGGTCTTCTGTTCTTCATGATGTGTCTCCATGGTCTTCTGTTCTTCATGGTCTTCTGTTCTCCATGGTCTTCTGTTCTCCATGGTCTTCTGTTCTTCATGATGTGTCTCCATGGTCTTCTGTTCTTCAAGGTCTTCTGTTCTCCATGGTCTTCTGTTCTCCATGGTCTTCTGTTCTTCATGGTCTTCTGTTCTTCATGATGTGTCTCCATGGTCTTCTGTTCTTCATGATGTGTCTCCATGGTCTTCTGTTCTTCATGATGTGTCTCCATGGTCTTCTGTTCTTCATGATGTGTCTCCATGGTCTTCTGTTCTTCATGATGTGTCTTCATGGTCTTCTGTTCTTCATGATGTGTCTTCATGGTCTTCTGTTCTTCATCATGTGTCTTCATGGTCTTCTGTTCTTCATGATGTGTCTCCATGGTCTTCTGTTCTTCATGGTCTTCTGTTCTTCATGATGTGTCTCCATGGTCTTCTGTTCTTCATCATGTGTCTCCATGGTCTTCTGTTCTTCATGATGTGTCTCCATGGTCTTCTGTTCTTCATGATGTGTCTCCATGGTCTTCTGTTCTTCATCATGTGTCTCCATGGTCTTCTGTTCTTCATGATGTGTCTCCATGGTCTTCTGTTCTTCATGATGTGTCTCCATGGTCTTCTGTTCTTCATGATGTGTCTCCATGGTCTTCTGTTCTTCATGATGTGTCTCCATGGTCTTCTGTTCTTCATGGTCTTCTGTTCTTCATGATGTGTCTCCATGGTCTTCTGTTCTTCATGGTCTTCTGTTCTTCATGATGTGTCTCCATGGTCTTCTGTTCTTCATGGTCTTCTGTTCTTCATGATGTGTCTCCATGGTCTTCTGTTCTTCATGGTCTTCTGTTCTTCATGATGTGTCTTCATGGTCTTCTGTTCTTCATGGTCTTCTGTTCTTCATGGTCTTCTGTTCTCCATGGTCTTCTGTTCTCCATGGTCTTATGTTCTTCATGGTCTTCTGTTCTTCATCATGTGTCTTCATGGTCTTCTGTTCTTCATGGTCTTCTGTTCTCCATGGTCTTCTGTTCTCCATGGTCTTATGATCTTCATGGTCTTCTGTTCTTCATGATGTGTCTCCATGGTCTTCTGTTCTTCATGATGTCTCTCCATGGTCTTCTGTTCTTCATGGTCTTCTGTTCTTCATGATGTGTCTCCATGGTCTTCTGTTCTTCATGGTCTTCTGTTCTCCATGGTCTTCTGTTCTCCATGGTCTTCTGTTCTTCATGATGTGTCTCCATGGTCTTCTGTTCTTCATGGTCTTCTGTTCTCCATGGTCTTCTGTTCTCCATGGTCTTCTGTTCTTCATGGTCTTCTGTTCTTCATGATGTGTCTCCATGGTCTTCTGTTCTTCATGATGTGTCTCCATGGTCTTCTGTTCTTCATCATGTGTCTCCATGGTCTTCTGTTCTTCATGATGTGTCTTCATGGTCTTCTGTTCTTCATGATGTGTCTCCATGGTCTTCTGTTCTTCATGATGTGTCTCCATGGTCTTCTGTTCTTCATGATGTGTCTTCATGGTCTTCTGTTCTTCATGATGTGTCTCCATGGTCTTCTGTTCTTCATCATGTGTCTTCATGGTCTTCTGTTCTTCATCATGTGTCTCCATGGTCTTCTGTTCTTCATGGTCTTCTGTTCTTCATGATGTGTCTCCATGGTCTTCTGTTCTTCATCATGTGTCTCCATGGTCTTCTGTTCTTCATGGTCTTCTGTTCTTCATGATGTGTCTCCATGGTCTTCTGTTCTTCATGATGTGTCTCCATGGTCTTCTGTTCTTCATGATGTGTCTCCATGGTCTTCTGTTCTTCATGATGTGTCTCCATGGTCTTCTGTTCTTCATGATGTGTCTCCATGGTCTTCTGTTCTTCATGGTCTTCTGTTCTTCATGATGTGTCTCCATGGTCTTCTGTTCTTCATGATGTGTCTCCATGGTCTTCTGTTCTTCATCATGTGTCTCAATGGTCTTCTGTTCTTCATGGTCTTCTGTTCTTCATGATGTGTCTCCATGGTCTTCTGTTCTTCATCATGTGTCTCCATGGTCTTCTGTTCTTCATGGTCTTCTGTTCTTCATGATGTGTCTCCATGGTCTTCTGTTCTTCATCATGTGTCTCCATGGTCTTCTGTTCTTCATGGTCTTCTGTTCTTCATCATGTGTCTCCATGGTCTTCTGTTCTTCATGATGTGTCTCCATGGTCTTCTGTTCTTCATGATGTGTCTTCATGGTCTTCTGTTCTTCATGATGTGTCTCCATGGTCTTCTGTTCTTCATCATGTGTCTCCATGGTCTTCTGTTCTCCATGGTCTTCTGTTCTTCATGATGTGTCTCCATGGTCTTCTGTTCTTCATGATGTGTCTTCATGGTCTTCTGTTCTTCATGATGTGTCTCCATGGTCTTCTGTTCTTCATCATGTGTCTCCATGGTCTTCTGTTCTCCATGGTCTTCTGTTCTTCATGATGTGTCTTCATGGTCTTCTGTTCTTCATGATGTGTCTCCATGGTCTTCTGTTCTTCATGATGTGTCTCCATGGTCTTCTGTTCTTCATCATGTGTCTTCATGGTCTTCTGTTCTTCATGATGTGTCTTCATGGTCTTCTGTTCTTCATGATGTGTCTTCATGGTCTTCTGTTCTTCATGATGTGTCTCCATGGTCTTCTGTTCTTCATGATGTGTCTTCATGGTCTTCTGTTCTTCATGATGTGTCTCCATGGTCTTCTGTTCTTCATGATGTGTCTTCATGGTCTTCTGTTCTTCATGATGTGTCTTCATGGTCTTCTGTTCTTCATGAGGAGGATCTGAATGCTTTGATGAACGATGCATGTCTCCATGGTTCTTCAGGTGATGCAGTTCCTGGAGAAGAAGCAGCAGGATCACCGGTGAGCAAAGCTTCTTCCTGTTGAACACATTTCAGCTTCAGACTAAGACTCCTGTCTCCCGTCTCATCTCTTGTCTCCTATTTCCTGTCTCCTATTTCTTATCTCCTGTCTCCTCTTTCCTGTCATCTCTTGCCTCTTGTCTCCTATTTCCTGTCTCTTATCTCCTGTCTCCTCTTTCCTGTCATCTCTTGTCTCCTGTCTCCTATCTCCTGTCTCCTATTTCCTGTCATCTCTTGTCTCTTGTCTCCTGTCTCTCGTCTCCTATTTCTTGTCTCATATCTCCTATCTCCTATCTCTTGTCTCCTATCTCCTGTCCTCTGCAGCTACGTGCTGATCGACACCCCGGGTCAGATTGAAGTCTTCACCTGGTCTGCGTCTGGAACCATCATCACAGAGACTCTGGTGGGTCCGACTCTTAAACTACATCGTTTATCGTATCCAGAAAGAGAGGAGAGAATGGAAACATGACAATAGTTTAATATATATATATATATATACTTCTCCAGAGAGGAGCAGGTCTTTTATTTTGAAAATCCAGACGACAGAGCGCTTCATTGGTGTTCTGTGTTTCAGGCGTCGTCCTTCCCCTGCGTGGTGATCTACGTGATGGACACGTCCCGCAGCGTCAGCCCCGTCACCTTCATGTCCAACATGCTGTACGCCTGCAGGTACGGACCAACCACCATGAGGTCATCGATGATGTCATCGCATGTTAAATATTTAGATTTGACCCCCTAACCCTATGAGTCTGGTCTCAGTGCTTTGACCCCCTAACCCTATGAGTCTGGTCTCAGTGCTTTGACCCCCTAACCCTATGAGTCTGGTCTCAGTGCTTTGACCCCCTAACCCTATGAGTCTGGTCTCAGTGCTTTGACCCCCTAACCCTATGAGTCTGGTCTCAGTGCTTTGACCCCCTAACCCTATGAGTCTGGTCTCAGTGCTTTGACCCCCTAACCCTATGAGTCTGGTCTCAGTGCTTTGACCCCCTAACCCTATGAGTCTGGTCTCAGTGCTTTGACCCCCTAACCCTATGAGTCTGGTCTCAGTGCTTTGACCCCCTAACCCTATGAGTCTGGTCTCAGTGCTTTGACCCCCTAACCCTATGAGTCTGGTCTCAGTGCTTTGACCCCCTAACCCTATGGGTCTGGTCTCAGTGCTTTGACCCCCTAACCCTATGAGTCTGGTCTCAGTGCTTTGACCCCCTAACCCTATGAGTCTGGTCTCAGTGCTTTGACCCCCTAACCCTATGAGTCTGGTCTCAGTGCTTTGACCCCCTAACCCTATGAGTCTGGTCTCAGTGCTTGTCTCCTTCCCCCTCCAGTATTCTCTACAAGACCAAGCTGCCTTTCATCGTCGCCATGAACAAAGTGAGCTCACTTCCTGTTTCATCTCCTCGCTCCACTTCTCTCTTCACGTCGTTGACTTGTTGTCGTTTGTGCAGACTGACATCATCGACCACAGCTTCGCCGTGGAGTGGATGCAGGACTTCGAGGTCTTCCAGGATGCTCTGAACCAGGAGACCTCGTACGTCAGCAACCTGACGCGCTCCATGAGTCTGGTCCTGGACGAGTTCTACACCAACCTGAGGGTGAGAGGCCGGCTGGAGGCGCATCCATTCACTCCTATCACTAATCTGGCTGGTTGGTACAGACCCCAAGTCTCTACCTGGGGTCTGTACCAACCAGCCAGATTAGTGATATATGATCTGACCTGGGGTCTGTACCAACCAGCCAGATTAGTGATATATGATCTGACCTGGGGTCTGTACCAACCAGCCAGATTAGTGATATATGATCTGACCTGGGGTCTGTACCAACCAGCCAGATTAGTGATATATGATCTGACCTGGGGTCTGTACCAACCAGCCAGATTAGTGATATATGATCTGACCTGGGGTCTGTACCAACCAGCCAGATTAGTGATATATGATCTGACCTGGGGTCTGTACCAACCAGCCAGATTAGTGATATATGATCTGACCTGGGGTCTGTACCAACCAGATTAGTGATATATGATCTGACCTGGGGTCTGTACCAACCAACCAGATTAGTGATATATGATCTGACCTGGGGTCTGTACCAACCAGCCAGATTAGTGATATATGATCTGACCTGGGGTCTGTACCAACCAGCCAGATTAGTGATATATGATCTGACCTGGGGTCTGTACCAACCAGATTAGTGATATATGATCTGACCTGGGGTCTGTACCAACCAGCCAGATTAGTGATATATGATCTGACCTGGGGTCTGTACCAACCAGCCAGATTAGTGATATATGATCTGACCTGGGGTCTGTACCAACCAGATTAGTGATATATGATCTGACCTGGGGTCTGTACCAACCAGCCAGATTAGTGATATATGATCTGACCTGGGGTCTGTACCAACCAGCCAGATTAGTGATTGGAGTGTGATAGAGGATCTGACCTGGGGTCTGTACCTACCAGATTAGTGTTAGTGTGGACCTATTTTAGACTCCGAGAAGAACCAATATCGGTTTATGTGAACGCTGCATTTAGAATATTGACCTTTCTGATGGAGAACTGAAGCTGTTATCGTACCTCTCAGAACATCTGCACCTGTTGGTCTGTCCGTGTTCATAACAACGCAAAGGAACCAACACAAAGGAACCTACAGAAGGAAGCAACTCAAAGGAACCTACAGAAGGAACCAACTCAAAGGAACCTACACAAAAGAACCTACAGAAGGAACCAACAGAACCAACATTCTCCTGTTCTGAGAGGGAGAATCTCTGTTTTTGTGAGTCTGGTGTGTTTGAGAACCGCCTCAGTTCTCCAACATGAAGGAGGTGATATTCTAAATATAGTGTACATTTAAAGTGATATTAAACCGTCTAGGATTGTGTTCTGGTACTACTGCAGTAAAACGGACTAACGAGGAGAACCTCACACCAGCACACACTACTGTTCCTTAAGTCATCGTTTTTCCTTTATAAGTATTACGTACTTCTAACACCGTCGACCTCATGAGCATGTTTCCCACTAGTAGAACCCAGCATCAGAATAAAGGAGTCAGTAGAACCCAGCATCAAAATAAAGGAGTCAGTAGAACCCAGCATCAGAATAAAGGAGTCAGTAGAACCCAGCATCAAAATAAAGGAGTCAGTAGAACCCAGCATCAGAATAAAGGAGTCAGTAGAACCCAGCATCAGAATAAAGGAGTCAGTAGAACCCAGCATCAGAATAAAGGAGTCAGTAGAACCCAGCATCAGAATAAAGGAGTCAGTAGAACCCAGCATCAGAATAAAGGAGTCAGTAGAACCCGGCAGGAAAACGGGAGTCGGTAGAACCGGCAGGAGAACAAAGGAGTCGGTAGAACCCGGCAGGGGAACAAAGGAGTCGGTAGAACCCAGCATCACAACCAAGGAGTCGGTAGAACCCAGCATCACAACCAAGGAGTCGGTAGAACCCGGCATCACAACCAAGGAGTCGGTAGAACCCGGCATCACAACCAAGGAGTCGGTAGAACCTGGCAGGAAAACAAAGGAGTCGGTAGAACCCGGCAGGAGAACAAAGGAGTCGGTAGAACCCGGCAGGGGAACAAAGGAGTCGGTAGAACCCACATCACAACCAAGGAGTCGGTAGAACCCAGCATCACAACCAAGGAGTCGGTAGAACCCGGCATCACAACCAAGGAGTCGGTAGAACCTGGCAGGAAAACAAAGGAGTCGGTAGAACCCGGCAGGAGAACAAAGGAGTCGGTAGAACCGGCAGGAAAACAGGAGTCGGTAGAACCCGGCATCAGAACCAAGTATTCGGTAGAACCCAGCAGGAGAACCAAGAAGTCGGTAGAACCGGCAGGAGAACCAAGGAGTCGGTAGAACCTGGCAGGAAAACAAAGGAGTCGGTAGAACCCAGCATCACAACCAAGGAGTCGGTAGAACACGGCAGGAGAACCAAGGAGTCGGTAGAACCTGGCAGGAGAACAAAGGAGTCGGTAGAACCTGGCAGGAGAACAAAGGAGTCGGTAGAACCTGGCAGGAGAACAAAGGAGTCGGTAAAACCCTGCAGGAGAACAAAGGAGTCGGTAGAACCGGCAGGAGAACCAAGGAGTCGGTAGAACCCAGCATCACAACCAAGAAGTCGGTAGAACCGGCAGGAGAACCAAGGAGTCGGTAGAACCTAGCACCAGAACAAAGGAGTCAGGAGAACCTCGTTCTAAAGGCCCCTCCTCCCTGTCCTCAGGTGGTGGGCGTGTCCGCGGTGACAGGAAGCGGATTGGACGAGCTGTTCGTTCAGGTGGAGGACGCCGCCCAGGAGTACGAGAGGTGACTTTTATTTTACAGCATGGTTCCTCTTCCCTTTAAAGGGCGTCCTTGATCCCTCAGTCCTTGATCCCTCAGTCCTTGATCCCCGATAGTGTAGATGTTCCACTCTGAGCTTCAGAGGTCTCCATGTGTTCAAAAGCTGCTCCACTATATTATATATATTTATATTTGTTTACATTCGTATTGATTGAATACCTTTATCTTTAGTAATCCACTGAAGCAGCACAACGTTCATTCAATGTTAATTTAACTAGAACTGAAGGAATGTGTGAATTAATCATCTTTAAACTAAAATGTCACATTTATAAATCACTTTATTACATTTAAACGAGTATTAAAGTGTTGATCATAAACCAAGAGGTCTGATTCATGAAGGAGGTTGAACTAAAGTATCTCTCCCTCCTCCTCTTTCTCTCTCTTCCTCTTCTTCTTCCTCCTCCTCTTTCTCTCTTCCTCTCCCTCTCCCTCTTCCTCCACCTCCTCTTCCTCTTCCTCTCCCTCCCCTCCCCTCGTCTTCCTCTCCCTCTTCCTCCACCTCCTCTTCCTCTCTCTCCCTCTCCCTCTTCCTCTCCCTCCCCTCTCTTCCTCTTCCTCTCCCTCTTCCTCTTCCTCTCTCTTCCTCTTCCTCTCCCTCCCCTCTCTTCCTCTCCCTCTTCCTCCACCTCTTCCTCTCCCTCCCCTCTCTTCCTCTTCCTCTCCCTCTTCCTCCACCTCCTCTTCCTCCACCTCTTCCTCTTCCTCTCCCTCCCCTCTCTTCCTCTTCCTCTTCCTCTCCCTCTTCCTCCACCTCCTCTTCCTCCACCTCCTCTTCCTCTCCCTCTTCCTCCACCTCCTCTTCCTCCTCCTCCTCCTCCTCAGGGACTATCGACCTGAGTACGAGAGACTCCGCAAACAGCTGGTGAGTGTTTGTGACCGTCTGTCTGTTGTGTTTTAATCCTCTACGATCTTTACCGACGGTCCTTGAACGCATCGCGTGTGAGGAACCAAAACTAAGCTCAAAATGACATTTCATCCTTAAGTCCTGTTGGATACACAGATTCTATAGTTATACTTAGAACTATTCTTCACTGAAGACTTCTAGTCACCGTGGTTCTGTTTCCAGAGAGAAGCAGGACTTTTATTTTGAAGTGTTCACTGACTTCCTGTCCACCAGGCGGAGGCTCAGAGCAGGAAGCAGCAGGAGCAGCTGGAGCGGCTCAGGAAGGACCTGGGCGCGGTGCACATGACCAGCACCCCTCCACCAGGTGTGTGTGTAGATATATGTGTGTGTGTGTGTGTGTGTAGAGATATATATATATATATATATATATATATATATATATATATATATATATATATATATATACTGTTACTTCTCATCCAGCATTAATGTTTCTGATGTGCAGCTTCCTGTGACTGTTTCACAATAAAAGCCTCTGTGATGTCCCCAGACATGGCCGGGCCCAGTGACCTCATCATGACACGCGGTAACCCTGATGACAGCGAGGAGGACGAGGATAGTGACACGGACGACATCGACCACAGCGGTGAGGACAGGAACCTCACGTGCACTAACGGGAACCTCACGTGCACTAACGGGAACCTCACATGCACTAACAGGAACCTCACGTGCACTTACGGGAACCTCACATGCACTAACAGGAACCTCACGTGCACTTACGGGAACCTCACGTGCACTAACAGGAACCTCACGTGCACTAACGGGAACCTCACGTGCACTAACGGGAACCTCACGTGCACTAACAGGAACCTCACATGCACTAACAGGAACCTCACGTGCACTTACGGGAACCTCACGTGCACTAACGGGAACCTCACATGCACTAACGGGAACCTCACGTGCACTACAGGAACCTCACGTGCACTAACAGGAACCTCACATGCACTAACAGGAACCTCACATGCACTAACGGGAACCTCACGTGCACTAACGGGAACCTCACATGCACTTACGGGAACCTCACGTGCACTTACGGGAACCTCACATGCACTTACGGGAACCTCACATGCACTAACGGGAACCTCACGTGCACTAACAGGAACCTCACGTGCACTAACGGGAACCTCACGTGCACTTACGGGAACCTCACATGCACTTACGGGAACCTCACGTGCACTAACAGGAACCTCACGTGCACTAACGGGAACCTCACGTGCACTAACAGGAACCTCACGTGCACTAACGGGAACCTCGCATGCACTAACAGGAACCTCACATGCACTAACGGGAACCTCACGTGCACTAACAGGAACCTCGCGTGCACTGACAGGAACCTCGCGTGCACTGACAGGAACCTCGCGTGCACTAACAGGAACCTCACGTGCACTAACAGGAACCTCACGTGCACTAACAGGAACCTCGCGTGCACTGACAGGAACCTCGCGTGCACTAACAGGAACCTCACGTGCACTAACAGGAACCTCGCGTGCACCAAGAGGAACCTCGCGTGCACCAAGAGGAACCTCGCGTGCACCAAGAGGAACCTCGCGTGCACCAAGAGGAACCTCGCGTGCACCAAGAGGAACCTCGCGTGCACCAAGAGGAACCTCACGTGCACCAAGAGGAACCTCACATGCACTAACAGGAACCTCACGTGCACTAACAGGAACCTCACGTGCACTAACAGGAACCTCGCGTGCACCAAGAGGAACCTCACGTGCACCAAGAGGAACCTCACGTGCACTAACAGGAACCTCACGTGCACTAACAGGAGCCTCACATGCACCAAGAGGAACCTCACGTGCACTAACAGGAACCTCACGTGCACTAACAGGAACCTCACGTGATGCTCACATGCACAAGCTGCTCTGATAACATAGGGACTTAATGTTATAGATATTAATGTTTTTAAGAATCTTGTTGTTTCCTTTGCAGCAACGGAGGAGAGCAAAGAGGGAGACGCCTTCGGAAACTTCCTGAAGGACAGGAAGGAAGTGGTTCAGGTCCGAAACAGGAAGTGTGAGATGCCTGATGACCCCTGACCTCTAACTGTGAGAAAAGACATTGACAGACTTGGCCACACCCTCCCTCTGTGATACCGACTATCACCTGGAGTCAACAAGTACAGCATGTAGACCTGCACTTCCTGTCTGGTCAGGTGACCCCTGACCCTATGAGCCGATTGGCTGCTGCTCCTCCTCCCTGAGAAAATGAAAGGTTCTATTTTTATATTGGAAGAGACTCTTCTATTCTGCTTTCTTTGTGTTTTTCATGACGTTGACCTTTGTAAAAAGTTATGATCTGCCAAATAAAAGTGAGCTAAATTTAAACTATTTGGGTTATTTATATTTTGGACTATGGATATGGTTGAGTTTATTACAAATATTCAGGTTTCCTCTTGACAATAACTGAGTTCACACACTGCGCTCATAAGCAGCATCTTTGTTTGTTTACACTACAAACAACATATTCATAAACAAACCTCAGTGAAATGTCACTTTGTAACCGCCAGCTGTTTCACCTCAAGGTCCAATTTTATTTTATTACCTCATATACATATGTTCATACATCATCATATACATATGTTCATACATCATCATATACATATGTTCATATATCATCATATACATATGTTCATACATCATCATATACATATGTTCATATAGCATCATATACATATGTTCATACATCATCATATACATATGTTCATACATCATCATATACATATGTTCATACAGCATCATATACATATGTTCATACATCATCATATACATATGTTCATACAGCATCATATACATATGTTCATACATCATCATATACATATGTTCATACAGCATCATATACATATGTTCATACATCATCATATACATATGTTCATATATCATCATATACATATGTTCATATAGCATCATATACATATGTTCATACATCATCATATACATATGTTCATACAGCATCATATACATATGTTCATACATCATCATATACATATGTTCATACATCATCATATACATATGTTCATATATCATCATATACATATGTTCATACAGCATCATATACATATGTTCATACATCATCATATACATATGTTCATACATCATCATATACATATGTTCATACATCATCATATACATATGTTCATACATCATCATATACATATGTTCATATAGCATCATATACATATGTTCATACATCATCATATACATATGTTCATACATCATCATATACATATGTTCATACATCATCATATACATATGTTCATACATCATCATATACATATGTTCATATAGCATCATATACATATGTTCATACAGCATCATATACATATGTTCATACATCATCATATACATATGTTCATATAGCATCATATACATATGTTCATACAGCATCATATACATATGTTCATATAGCATCATATACATATGTTCATACATCATCATATACATATGTTCATATAGCATCATATACATATGTTCATACAGCATCATATACATATGTTCATACAGCATCATATACATATGTTCATACATCATCATATACATATGTTCATACATCATCATATACATATGTTCATATAGCATCATATACATATGTTCATACATCATCATATACATATGTTCATATAGCATCATATACATATGTTCATACATCATCATATACATATGTTCATACATCATCATATACATATGTTCATATAGCATCATATACATATGTTCATATAGCATCATATACATATGTTCATACATCATCATATACATATGTTCATACATCATCATATACATATGTTCATACATCATCATATACATATGTTCATACAGCATCATATACATATGTTCATACATCATCATATACATATGTTCATATAGCATCATATACATATGTTCATACATCATCATATACATATGTTCATATAGCATCATATACATATGTTCATATATCATCATATACATATGTTCATACATCATCATATACATATGTTCATACATCATCATATACATATGTTCATATAGCATCATATACATATGTTCATACAGCATCATATACATATGTTCATACATCATCATATACATATGTTCATACATCATCATATACATATGTTCATACATCATCATATACATATGTTCATACAGCATCATATACATATGTTCATACATCATCATATACATATGTTCATACAGCATCATATACATATGTTCATACATCATCATATACATATGTTCATATAGCATCATATACATATGTTCATATAGCATCATATACATATGTTCATACATCATCATATACATATGTTCATATAGCATCATATACATATGTTCATATAGCATCATATACATATGTTCATATAGCATCATATACATATGTTCATACAGCATCATATACATATGTTCATACATCATCATATACATATGTTCATACATCATCATATACATATGTTCATACATCATCATATACATATGTTCATACATCATCATATACATATGTTCATACAGCATCATATACATATGTTCATACATCATCATATACATATGTTCATATAGCATCATATACATATGTTCATATAGCATCATATACATATGTTCATACATCATCATATACATATGTTCATATAGCATCATATACATATGTTCATATAGCATCATATACATATGTTCATATAGCATCATATACATATGTTCATACAGCATCATATACATATGTTCATACAGCATCATATACATATGTTCATACATCATCATATACATATGTTCATATAGCATCATATACATATGTTCATACAGCATCATATACATATGTTCATATAGCATCATATACATATGTTCATACAGCATCATATACATATGTTCATATAGCATCATATACATATGTTCATATAGCATCATATACATATGTTCATATATCATCATATACATATGTTCATACAGCATCATATACATATGTTCATACATCATCATATACATATGTTCATACATCATCATATACATATGTTCATACAGCATCATATACATATGTTCATACATCATCATATACATATGTTCATACATCATCATATACATATGTTCATATAGCATCATATACATATGTTCATATAGCATCATATACATATGTTCATACATCATCATATACATATGTTCATACATCATCATATACATATGTTCATATAGCATCATATACATATGTTCATACAGCATCATATACATATGTTCATATATCATCATATACATATGTTCATATAGCATCATATACATATGTTCATATAGCATCATATACATATGTTCATACAGCATCATATACATATGTTCATATAGCATCATATACATATGTTCATACAGCATCATATACATATGTTCATACAGCATCATATACATATGTTCATACATCATCATATACATATGTTCATACATCATCATATACATATGTTCATACAGCATCATATACATATGTTCATACAGCATCATATACATATGTTCATATAGCATCATATACATATGTTCATACATCATCATATACATATGTTCATATAGCATCATATACATATGTTCATACAGCATCATATACATATGTTCATACAGCATCATATACATATGTTCATACATCATCATATACATATGTTCATACAGCATCATATACATATGTTCATACATCATCATATACATATGTTCATACATCATCATATACATATGTTCATACATCACAGGAGCAGCCAGAGCCTCAGTTGAAGACCCGTTTCAGCCTCTTTCCTCATTTGTCTGCCTTCGCTCCAGCTAGTCCTGTTGCCTCCAGCGCTCTGAACTCCCACGCTCTGTTCACTTCATTAAAGGCACCACGCTGCCAGTCTCTTTGTGCTGTGTGTGTCATGTCTTCTCTGAATAGACTCCGCCCCCCTGCCGCCCACGCAGCGTGGTGCTGATGAAGAGCCGCTGAGTCACGTCCCACTCTGGAAGAGGTGGACGTACAACATGTTTATTCAAACCATCTGAAACATGTTTCACCACGCTTCAACTTCATGTTTATTGATCAGCTTTCATCATATCCAGACATAAAACACAACTATTTAAATGAATGAGATCACAGTGTGTTTCAATGTGTTTCAGTATGTTTCAATGTTGTGTTTCAATGTGTTTCAGTATGTTTCAATGTTGTCTTTCAGTATGTTTCAATGTTGTGTTTCAATGTGTTTCACTATGTTTCAATGTTGTGTTTCAATGTGTTTCAGTATGTTTCAATGTTGTGTTTCAATGTGTTTCAGTATGTTTCAATGTTGTGTTTCAATGTGTTTCAGTATGTTTCAATGTTGTCTTTCAGTATGTTTCAATGTTGTCTTTCAGTATGTTTCAATGTTGTGTTTCAATGTGTTTCAATGTGTTTCAATGTGTTTCAGTATGTTTCAATGTTGTGTTTCAATGTGTTTCAGTATGTTTCAATGTTGTGTTTCAATGTGTTTCAGTATGTTTCAATGTTGTGTTTCAATGTGTTTCAGTGTGTTTCAATGTGTTTCAGTATGTTTCAATATTGTGTTTCAATGTGTTTCAGTATGTTTCAATGTGTTTTAATGTGTTTCAATGTGTTTCAATGTGTTTCATTATGTTTCAATGTGTTTCAATGTGTTTCAGTATGTTTCAATGTTGTGTTTCAATGTGTTTCAGTATGTTTCAATGTTGTGTTTCAGTATGTTTCAATGTTGTGTTTCAATGTGTTTCAGTATGTTTCAATGTTGTGTTTCAATGTGTTTCAGTATGTTTCAATGTTGTGTTTCACTATGTTTCAATGTGTTTCAATGTGTTTCAGTATGTTTCAATGTTGTGTTTCAGTATGTTTCAATGTTGTGTTTCAGTATGTTTCAATGTTGTGTTTCAATGTGTTTCAGTATGTTTCAATGTTCTGTTTCAGTATGTTTCAATGTGTTTCACTATGTTTCAATGTTGTGTTTCAATGTGTTTCAGTATGTTTCAATGTTGTGTTTCAATGTGTTTCAATGTGTTTCAGTATGTTTCAATGTTGTGTTTCAATGTGTTTCAGTATGTTTCAATGTTGTGTTTCAATGTGTTTCAATGTGTTTCACTATGTTTCAATGTTGTGTTTCAATGTGTTTCAGTATGTTTCAATGTTGTGTTTCAGTATGTTTCCATGTGTTTCAATGTGTTTCACTATGTTTCAATGTTGTGTTTCAATGTGTTTCAGTATGTTTCAATGTGTTTCACTGTTTCAATGTTGTGTTTCAATGTGTTTCAGTATGTTTCAATGTTGTGTTTCAGTATGTTTCAATGTGTTTCAATGTTGTGTTTCAGTGTGATTCAGTATGTTTCAGTATGTTTCAATGTGTTTCAATGTGTTTCAGTATGTTTCAATGTGTTTCAATGTGTTTCAGTATGTTTCAATGTTGTGTTTCAGTGTGTTTCAGTATGTTTCAATGTGTTTCAATGTGTTTCAGTATGTTTCAGTATGTTTCAATGTGTTTCAATGTGTTTCAGTGTGTTTCAGTATGTTTCAATGTGTTTCAGTATGTTTCAATGTGTTTCACTGTTGTGTTTCAGTGTGATTCAGTATGTTTCAATGTTGTGTTTCAATGTGTTTCAGTATGTTTCAATGTGTTTCAGTGTGTTTCAATGTGTTTCAGTATGTTTCAATGTTGTGTTTCAATGTGTTTCAGTGTGTTTCAATGTGTTTCAATGTGTTTCAATGTGTTTCAGTATTTTTCAATGTTGTGTTTCAATGTGTTTCAGTATGTTTCAATGTGTTTCAGTGTGTTTCAATGTGTTTCAGTATGTTTCAATGTTGTGTTTCAATGTGTTTCAGTATGTTTCAATGTGTTTCAGTGTGTTTCAATGTGTTTCAGTATGTTTCAATGTTGTGTTTCAATGTGTTTCAGTATGTTTCAATGTTGTGTTTCAATGTGTTTCAATGTGTTTCACTATGTTTCAATGTTGTGTTTCAATGTGTTTCAGTATGTTTCAATGTGTTTCACTGTTTCAATGTTGTGTTTCAATGTGTTTCAGTATGTTTCAATGTTGTGTTTCAGTATGTTTCAATGTGTTTCAATGTTGTGTTTCAGTGTGATTCAGTATGTTTCAGTATGTTTCAATGTGTTTCAATGTGTTTCAGTATGTTTCAATGTGTTTCAATGTGTTTCAGTATGTTTCAATGTTGTGTTTCAGTGTGTTTCAGTATGTTTCAATGTGTTTCAATGTGTTTCAGTATGTTTCAGTATGTTTCAATGTGTTTCAATGTGTTTCAGTGTGTTTCAGTATGTTTCAATGTGTTTCAGTATGTTTCAATGTGTTTCACTGTTGTGTTTCAGTGTGATTCAGTATGTTTCAATGTTGTGTTTCAATGTGTTTCAGTATGTTTCAATGTGTTTCAGTGTGTTTCAATGTGTTTCAGTATGTTTCAATGTTGTGTTTCAATGTGTTTCAGTGTGTTTCAATGTGTTTCAATGTGTTTCAATGTGTTTCAGTATTTTTCAATGTTATGTTTCAATGTGTTTCAGTATTTTTCAATGTTGTGTTTCAATGTGTTTCAGTATGTTTCAATGTTGTGTTTCAATGTGTTTCAGTATTTTTCAATGTTGTGTTTCAATGTGTTTCAGTATGTTTCAATGTTGTGTTTCAATGTGTTTCAGTATGTTTCAGTATGTTTCAATGTGTTTCAATGTGTTTCAGTATGTTTCAATGTTGTGTTTCAATGTGTTTCAGTGTGTTTCAATGTGTTTCAATGTGTTTCAGTATGTTTCAGTATGTTTCAATGTGTTTCAATGTGTTTCAGTATGTTTCAATGTTGTGTTTCAATGTGTTTCAGTATGTTTCAGTATGTTTCAATGTGTTTCAATGTGTTCAGTATGTTTCAATGTTGTGTTTCAATGTGTTTCAGTGTGTTTCAATGTGTTTCAATGTGTTTCAGTATGTTTCAGTATGTTTCAATGTGTTTCAATGTGTTTCAGTATGTTTCAATGTTGTGTTTCAATGTGTTTCAGTGTGTTTCAATGTGTTTCAATGTGTTTCAATGTGTTTCAGTATTTTTCAATGTTATGTTTCAATGTGTTTCAGTATGTTTCAATGTTGTGTTTCAATGTGTTTCAATGTGTTTCAATGTGTTTCAATGTGTTTCAATGTGTTTCAGTATTTTTCAATGTTATGTTTCAATGTGTTTCAGTATGTTTCAATGTTGTGTTTCAATGTGTTTCAATGTGTTTCAATGTGTTTCAATGTGTTTCAATGTGTTTCAGTATTTCTCCTCTCCTCTTTTCTTCAGTGGCTACAGACACAAACAGAAACTCTGAGTCATGACGCCGACACGAATAAACACACGACTGCTCATTCATACTGGAGCTCACACACACACACACACACACACACTCTCTCTCTCTCTCTCTCACACACTCATCTACACACACTCTCACACACACACACACACTCTCTCTCACACACTCATCTACACACACTCTCTCACACACACTCTCTCTCTCTCTCTCTCACACTCATCTACACTCTCTCTCTCTCCCACACACACACACTCTCTCTCTCTCACACACACACACACACACACTCTCTCGCTCCCTCTCTCTCACACACACACACAGCTGCTGCAGCAGTGATGAAGAGGAGGGAAGGAAAGAAGAAGCTCAAAGTGTTTCCTCATCCAGTCATGTGACCTTTACTGCTGTAAATGTAAGATATTTAACTAACAAACAAACAAACAAACAATCCCTCTTCAGTGTTGACACACACACACACACACACACACACGTATATCTCATCGGTCTCATCGTCATGACATCACTGTCCAGTGCAGTGACCTCATTGTCAGTGACATCATGGTCTGGACTCAGAGATGATGTCATCCAGTTGATCTGCAGCCTGCAGAGCCACGCCCCCTTTCATATCACAGCTGCTCTTTTTCATTCTATTTTCTATTTCATCTTATTAAATTGTATTATATTCTTCTTCATTTTAAAATGTTATAGACTCTTTTTTGTTCTATTTTATTGTATTTTATTTGACTGTATGTTGTTTTAATCTGTTCTATTTGTACTTTATTTTCTTATTCTACTGTAATATCTCTCCTGTTGTGCAGCAGATGTTTTGTTCCTCCTGAATTGACTTTGCAGCCACACACACACACACACACACACACACACACACACACACACACACACACACACACTGTGGCTCTGAGCGCTCTCAGCTGATTGGCTGCAGATGACATCACCAGTTGGGATGTGGAGGAGGTTTCTCTCCTTGTTGCTGCCGCCTCTCTCTCACCTTGCCTCCTCCACACACACACACACGCACACACAAACACACACACACACACACACACACACACACACACACACACACACACACTGCATTACATCATCTGGTTCAGTGTGAGGAGCAGAGGAGGAATATTGTGTGAGAACACTGTGTTCTGCTGTGGTGCATGATGGGAGCTGTAGTCCCCTGCTGGTGTGATGGATCGTCCTGCAGCCAATCAGCTTGCAGTTTCTTCGTTTACATGTAGGCTGATGACGCCGCCCGGCCACCATGTTGAGAGCCGTGTGGAGACATTAGAAATATTAAACTCCGTTATATTAACGCTGAGCCGTTAGACCGTGCTCCGCCTGCAGAGGGCACTGACGTAACGTGACCCACCGTAAGGTGACCCACCGTAACGTGACCCACCGTAAGGTGATCCACCGTAACGTGACCCACCGTAAGGTGATCCACCGTAACGTGACCCACCGTAAGGTGACCCACCGTAACGTGACCCACCGTAACGTGACCCACCGTAACGTGATCCACCGTAAGGTGATCCACCGTAAAGTGACCCACCGTAACGTGATCCACCGTAAGGTGATCCACCGTAACGTGACCCACTGTAACGTGATCCACCGTAACGTGACCCACCGTAACGTGATCCACCGTAAGGTGATCCACCGTAAAGTGACCCACCGTAACGTGATCCACCGTAAGGTGATCCACCGTAACGTGACCCACCGTAACGTGATCCACCGTAAAGTGACCCACCGTAACGTGATCCACCGTAACGTGATCCACCGTAACGTGACCCACCGTAACGTGACCCACCGTAACGTGAGCCACCGTAACGTGACCCACCGTAACGTGATCCACCGTAACGTGACCCACCGTAACGTGACCCACCGTAAGGTGATCCACCGTAACGTGACCCACCGTAACGTGACCCACCGTAACGTGACCCACCGTAACGTGACCCACCGTAACGTGACCCACCGTAACGTGACCCACCGTAACGTGATCCACCGTAACGTGACCCACCGTAAGGTGACCCACCGTAACGTGACCCACCGTAACGTGACCCACCGTAACGTGATCCACCGTAACGTGATCCACCGTAACGTGATCCACCGTAACGTGACCCACCGTAACGTGACCCACCGTAACGTGACCCACCGTAACGTGATCCACCGTAACGTGACCCACCGTAACGTGACCCACCGTAAGGTGACCCACCGTAACGTGACCCACCGTAACGTGATCCACCGTAACGTGATCCACCGTAACGTGACCCACCGTAACGTGACCCACCGTAAGGTGATCCACCGTAACGTGACCCACCGTAACGTGATCCACCGTAACGTGACCCACCGTAACGTGACCCACCGTAAGGTGACCCACCGTAACGTGACCCACCGTAACGTGATCCACCGTAACGTGATCCACCGTAACGTGACCCACCGTAACGTGACCCACCGTAAGGTGATCCACCGTAAAGTGACCCACCGTAACGTGATCCACCGTAAGGTGATCCACCGTAACGTGACCCACCGTAACGTGATCCACCGTAACGTGACCCACCGTAACGTGATCCACCGTAAGGTGATCCACCGTAAAGTGACCCACCGTAACGTGATCCACCGTAAGGTGATCCACCGTAACGTGACCCACCGTAACGTGATCCACCGTAAAGTGACCCACCGTAACGTGATCCACCGTAAGGTGATCCACCGTAACGTGACCCACCGTAACGTGATCGACCGTAACGTGACCCACCGTAACGTGACCCACCGTAACGTGATCCACCGTAAGGTGATCCACCGTAACGTGATCCACCGTAACGTGATCCACCGTAACGTGACCCACCGTAACGTGATCCACCGTAACGTGACCCACCGTAACGTGATCCACCGTAAGGTGACCCACCGTAACGTGATCCACCGTAACGTGATCCACCGTAACGTGACCCACCGTAACGTGATCCACCGTAACGTGACCCACCGTAACGTGACCCACCGTAACGTGACCCACCGTAACGTGATCCACCGTAACGTGATCCACCGTAACGTGACCCACCGTAACGTGATCCACCGTAAGGTGACCCACCGTAACGTGATCCACCGTAACGTGACCCACCGTAACGTGACCCACCGTAACGTGACCCACCATAACGTGATCCACCGTAACGTGATCCACCGTAACGTGACCCACCGTAACGTGATCCACCGTAAGGTGACCCACCGTAACGTGATCCACCGTAACGTGACCCACCGTAAGGTGATCCACCGTAACGTGACCCACCGTAACGTGATCCACCGTAACGTGACCCACCGTAACGTGATCCACCGTAACGTGACCCACCGTAACGTGACCCACCGTAAGGTGATCCACCGTAACGTGACCCACCGTAACGTGACCCACCGTAACGTGACCCACCGTAACGTGACCCACCGTAACGTGACCCACCGTAAGGTGACCCACCGTAACGTGACCCACCGTAACGTGATCCACCGTAACGTGATCCACCGTAACGTGACCCACCGTAACGTGACCCACCGTAACGTGATCCACCGTAACGTGACCCACCGTAACGTGACCCACCGTAAGGTGACCCACCGTAACGTGACCCACCGTAACGTGATCCACCGTAACGTGATCCACCGTAACGTGACCCACCGTAACGTGACCCACCGTAAGGTGATCCACCGTAACGTGACCCACCGTAACGTGATCCACCGTAACGTGACCCACCGTAACGTGACCCACCGTAAGGTGATCCACCGTAACGTGATCCACCGTAACGTGATCCACCGTAAGGTGACCCACCGTAACGTGACCCACCGTAACGTGATCCACCGTAACGTGATCCTTTTGTAATTCTCCTGTCGTGTTGCAGCTCTGGTGAGTTTGAATGAGGAGCTCAGAACCAGAACAGATGGAGGCGTTAATATTCATAAACAGAACTGAGACATGACTGTGACTCACGGTTCACTGTCAGCCTTTAAATCTAGTGATGACATTTCCTGAGATCGACCAGATCCAGATCCAACCAGATCCAGCCAGATCCAACCAGATCCAGCCAGATCCAACCAGATCCAGACAGATCCAGACAGATCCAACCAGATCCAGACAGATCCAACCAGATCCAGACAGATCCAACCAGATCCAACCAGATTCAGACAGATCCAGACAGATCCAACCAGATCCAACCAGATCCAACCAGATCCAGACAGATCCAGACAGATCCAACCAGATCCAGACAGATCCAGACAGATCCAACCAGATCCAACCAGATCCAACCAGATTCAGACAGATCCAACCAGATCCAGACAGATCCAACCAGATCCAACCAGATCCAACCAGATCCAACCAGATCCAGCTCTCCAGTCAGAAGCGTGACTGCATTTCGTTTTCATGATTTCTTTTGATTTGATGTGAAACAAAACGTGTTTCCTCGCGGGGGTCAAAGGTCGTCTGTGTGATGACCTTTACGTCACAATAACAACATAAAGATGAAGATATTCATTAGTGTTGTTTCGCATATTTTATCTTCTGTTCTCGGAGGAACTGAAGTTTCATATCTGTGGTAGAAGACGTCTCTGTGTGTGGAACCTAAAGAACAGCTTTCTGTCAGAGATCAGGAGGATTCCTCTGAAACCAGACCCCCACTCTGATCCTCCTCATCCTCCTGCTCTGCCTCCCCCCTCCCTCTGCCCTGCTGGACCAATCACAGCCCAGTATCCCTGCCGGCCAATGGGGTGGCTGCTAGGTGATGTCATGCAGCAGGCTGCTGTGTTGATGCTGCCGAGCTGCAGAGCTTCACTCTGAACATCACTGCAGGGTGAGTACACGCTCATATTCATGTCTTCATGTTCATGTCTTCTTGTCTTCATGTTCATATTCATGTCTTCATGTTCTTGTCTTCATGTTCATATTCATGTCTTCATGTTCATGTCTTCTTGTCTTCATGTTCATGTCTTCTTGTCTTCATGCTCATATTCTTGTCTTCATGTTCATGTCTTCTTGTCTTCATGTTCATGTCTTCTTGTCTTCATGCTCATATTCATGTCTTCATGTTCATGTCTTCTTGTCTTCATGTTCATATTCATGTCTTCATGTTCATATTCATGTCTTCATGTTCATGTCTTCTTGTCTTCATATTCATGTCTTCATGTTCTTGTCTTCATGTTCTTGTCTTCATGTTCATATTCATGTCTTCATGTTCATATCTTCTTGTCTTCATGTTCATGTCTTCTTGTCTTCATGCTCATATTCATGTCTTCATGTTCATGTCTTCATGTTCATGTCTTCTTGTCTTCATGTTCATGTCTTCTTGTCTTCATGTTCATGTCTTCTTGTCTTCATGTTCATGTCTTCTTGTCTTCATGCTCATGTCTTCATGTCTTCATGTTCATGTCTTCATGTTCATGTCTTCTTGTCTTCATGTTCATGTCTTCTTGTCTTCATGTTCATGTCTTCTTGTCTTCATGTTCATGTCTTCTTGTCTTCATGCTCATATTCATGTCTTCATGTTCATATTCTTGTCTTCATGTTCATGTCTTCTTGTCTTCATGCTCATATTCATGTCTTCATGTTCATATTCTTGTCTTCATGTTCATATTCATGTCTTCATATTCATGTCTTCATGTCTTCATATTCATGTCTTCATGTCTTCATATTCATGTCTTCATGTTCTTGTCTTCTTGTCTTCATGCTCATATTCATGTCTTCATGCTCATGTCTTCATGTCTTCATGATATTTCTGAGCTTTCTGCCGTCTCTTTAAGAGAAAGCATCTCCACTCGTTTTCTTCTTCTTTCTTTTATTCACCTGCAGATCATTTCATTTTTTTCAATCTTTTCTTCTTTTCTGCATCTTTTGTTGTTGTTGTTGTTTTTCCCTTTCTGATCAGTTTAGTGTTTGAGCTGCGCGCTCGACTGCAGAAGGTGATGGCAACAATGACATCATCGCTTAGCCTGCACACACACACACACACACACACACACACACACATTTCGTCCCTTAAAGGGTTAATAACTTTAATTTGGCGGCAAACAGAATCAGTTTTTCTCTAAATATCATCTGAATATCATCAAAGTGAAGATTATTTTGATGTTCAGTCTGATTGATGAGCTGCAGCTCAGACTGACTTCATGCTGTGACGTGAAGCTTCATGTCCAGGAGCTCAGTGTGTGTGCAGCAGCTGGACGATCGGCTCTTTTGAATCTCTGAAAGAAACCAGCTGAACTACTTACAATGAGAGTGTCCTCTAGAGGGCATCTGCCATGTGAATACATGTGTCAACCACAAGATAAAAACAAGGAGTCTCTATCTGGTGAACAAACATCAAAGCCAGCTTACTCCTCAGTTCACCTTTGGTTGGTTTCATGAGTTTCAGTTCCTTTCTTTTCTCTTTAATTTCTAGTTCCTGCACAAGCTGCTAGAGTGTGTCTGACAATAAGTGGTCCGTGAACACTGTACTGACGGTGGCTCGTGTGTCTCCTCAGGAACCTTCTACCTCACCTCCGGGTCTTGCACAGGAAGCAGC
>NC_046968.1:30287296-30334796 GCF_009769545.1 Cyclopterus lumpus
GACTCACAAAACCAGTCCGGGTCAAAGGACTCACAAAACCAGTCCGGATCAAAGGACTCACAAAACCAGTCCGGGTCAAAGGACTCACAAAACCAGTCCGGATCAAAGGACTCACAAAACCAGTCCGGATCAAAGGACTCACAAAACCAGACCGGGTCAAGGACTCACAAAACCAGTCACTCACAAAACCAGTCCGGGTCAAGGACTCACAAAACCAGTCCGGGTCAAAGGACTCACAAAACCAGTCCGGGTCAAAGGACTCACAAAACCAGTCCGGGTCAAAGGACTCACAAAACCAGTCCGGATCAAAGGACTCACAAAACCAGTCCGGGTCAAAGGACTCACAAAACCAGTCCGGGTCGAGGACTCACAAAACCAGTCCGGATCAAAGGACTCACAAAACCAGTCCGGGTCGAGGACTCACAAAACCAGTCCGGGTCAAGGACTCGTTTGTAGCCCGTGTGGCTAACGCTAGCCGCGAGCTACATCACAGCACCTCCTGCTGGGCCAAATGAATATTTCTTGTGAATAACTGTGTGTGTGTGTGTGTGTGTGTGTGTGTGTGTGTGTGTGTGTGTGTGTGTGTGTGTGTGTCGGTCTGTTTCGTGAATGTGAAGGAGCGTGAGATGATGATGAAGATGAAATGAAGATGATGATGTACAGGAATCATTCTATTTTAAATTAAAAAATAAAAACATTGACATTTTACTTCTTTGTTAAAACTTGTTTTTTTATTCAACACCACATTCAACCTGATTAAATACATCCACATTGTCAATAAATACCTCCTGAAATAGATTTTAAATAGTTATTTTAAATAAACTGAAATCATAAATAGAACATAATATATATGATCACACATCCAATAATAAACTGTTTTAATTTAATTTTTTTCAAATTACAGCTCCAGAGTGTAGTTTGTCCAGTTTTCTGTTTGGAGACAAAGAAAAAGAAGAACAAATTATTTACTGATGGAAAATATGCAGATTCATTGAGGAAATAATGACTTTTGAGTTATCTAATAATAATAATAATAATAATCTAACTCTATATTAACTTATAATTAATATTGTGTCCTTATTGGCTCTATGTCATACTTTAAATGGTGATGTCTTAATTGAGACTTTCAAAGTACTGTAATATATAACAATATATATAAATATATATATTGTATATTGTTATATTAATGGCTCAGAATAGATTACTGCAACTTATTGCTTTTTTAAATTTACCGTATTTATTTATATCTTCTGTCCACCTTAGAACTTGTTTTTCTATTTTGCGCTGTGTAAAATTAATATTAGTCAATTATTATAATTATATACCATAATATAACAGCTTATGTTTGACTCGTATATCTCTTGATTTAGAATTAGTAACCAGATAGAAAGTTAAAAGTTTATTTCACAGGTCTTCTGCCCACCTAGCAGCGGGTCCTGGTCTCTGCTGGTCTCTGCTGGTCTTCAGTCTTGACGTTGGACCATGGGTCGGATGCAGGTGCAGCCCACAGCGAGGAGGCGGGACTCCAGCCGGTAGTGGTAGCTGAGCCCCGCCCCTGACCCCGCCCCCTGCGACTTGACCCGGCGCAGCAGCAGCACCTGGTGCATGATGGGTCTGGACTCCAGGCTCAGGTCCTCCCGGCCCTCCGAGTCCAGGCAGCCTCGCAGCAGACAGCGGGCCTCCGACAGCACCGGAGGGAACAGGGCGGAGTCATGGGAGACGCTGAGGACGGAGACAGAGAAGGGTCAAACTACATGAAACCTCTTTATCTTTAATGAAAGGACGGAGACAGAGAAGGGTCAAACTACATGAAACCTCTTTATCTTTAATGAAAGGACGGAGACAGAGAAGGGACAAACTACATGAAACCTCTTTATTTTTAATGAAAGGACGGAGACAGAGAAGGGACAAACTACATGAAACCTCTTTATCTTTAGATAAAGGACGGAGACAGAGAAGGGTCAAACTACATGAAACCTCTTTATCTTTAGATAAAGGACGGAGACAGAGAAGGGTCAAACTACATGAAACCTCTTTATCTTTAATTAAAGGACGGAGACAGAGAAGGGTCAAACTACATGAAACCTCTTTATCTTTAATGAAAGGACGGAGACAGAGAAGGGTCAAACTACATGAAACCTCTTTATCTTTAATGAAAGGACGGAGACAGAGAAGGGTCAAACTACATGAAACCTCTTTATCTTTAATGAAAGGACGGAGACAGAGAAGGGTCAAACTACATGAAACCTCTTTATCTTTAATGAAAGGACGGAGACAGAGAAGGGTCAAACTACATGAAACCTCTTTATTTTTAATGAAAGGACGGAGACAGAGAAGGGACAAACTACATGAAACCTCTTTATCTTTAATGAAAGGACGGAGACAGAGAAGGGTCAAACTACATGAAACCTCTTTATCTTTAATGAAAGGACGGAGACAGAGAAGGGACAAACTACATGAAACCTCTTTATTTTTAATGAAAGGACGGAGACAGAGAAGGGACAAACTACATGAAACCTCTTTATCTTTAGATAAAGGACGGAGACAGAGAAGGGTCAAACTACATGAAACCTCTTTATCTTTAGATAAAGGACGGAGACAGAGAAGGGTCAAACTACATGAAACCTCTTTATCTTTAATGAAAGGACGGAGACAGAGAAGGGACAAACTACATGAAACCTCTTCTATTTAATTAAAGGACGGAGACAGAGAAGGGACAAACTACATGAAACCTCTTTATCTTTAGATAAAGGACGGAGACAGAGAAGGGACAAACTACATGAAACCTCTTTATCTTTAATGAAAGGACGGAGACAGAGAAGGGTCAAACTACATGAAACCTCTTTATCTTTAATGAAAGGACGGAGACAGAGAAGGGACAAACTACATGAAACCTCTTTATTTTTAATGAAAGGACGGAGACAGAGAAGGGACAAACTACATGAAACCTCTTTATCTTTAGATAAAGGACGGAGACAGAGAAGGGTCAAACTACATGAAACCTCTTTATCTTTAGATAAAGGACGGAGACAGAGAAGGGTCAAACTACATGAAACCTCTTTATCTTTAATGAAAGGACGGAGACAGAGAAGGGACAAACTACATGAAACCTCTTCTATTTAATTAAAGGACGGAGACAGAGAAGGGACAAACTACATGAAACCTCTTTATCTTTAGATAAAGGACGGAGACAGAGAAGGGACAAACTACATGAAACCTCTTATAGTTAATGAAAGGACGGAGACAGAGAAGGGACAAACTACATGAAACCTCTTTATCTTTAATTAAAGGACGGAGACAGAGAAGGGACAAACTACATGAAACCTCTTTATCTTTAGATAAAGGACGGAGACAGAGAAGGGACAAACTACATGAAACCTCTTTATCTTTAATTAAAGGACGGAGACAGAGAAGGGACAAACTACATGAAACCTCTTTATCTTTAGATAAAGGACGGAGACAGAGAAGGGACAAACTACATGAAACCTCTTTATCTTTAATTAAAGGACGGAGACAGAGAAGGGTCAAACTACATGAAACCTCTTTATCTTTAATGAAAGGACGGAGACAGAGAAGGGACAAACTACATGAAACCTCTTTATCTTTAGATAAAGGACGGAGACAGAGAAGGGACAAACTACATGAAACCTCTTTATCTTTAATTAAAGGACGTGTTACGTACTTGTAGGTCCACGGGGAGACGGAGGTGTTCTGCATCGGCCTCGTGTGTCTTGGGGGAACCAACGCTCTGGGGTCCAGTTGCAGAGGGACCGTTTCTACCGCCGCGCCATCAGAGGACTTCCTGTGTGTCCTCGCTGAGTGTTTCGATTGGCCGGCAGCTTTCGTCATCATCGTCATCATCATCATCATCATCACGCAGGCAGCCTGAGGAAGAGGAGGAGAAATGAATCCTCTCACAGTTTTGTATTCTTTTGCATAAATAATATCTGCATTTTATTTCTTTATGTCTTATGATCGTCTTCCTCAAGAGAGTTGGTACAAGTATTTAAATGCTGCAGAGAGGATAAATAAAGATTACATGAAAATATAGACTTGTGTGAAACCTTATAAAATGTTAATTACTTATCACATGCAACAAATGTGAATACCGTTTAAAATATAGCAGCGTTTTGTTTTCACAAGTATAATATTTGACGTGGAAACACGTTTAAATATTCAAATAAATAATAATACATAATAAGTGTGCTCCGATGTGGTGCTGAGCGCTGCTCAGACTTAAAGGAGCTCTCACCATCACGTTGGAGGAGAACATGCTGGTGGTTCGGGTCCTCGTTGTCCTGCTGATCTTCAGGGTCCTCAGGTTCTGCTGGAGGTTCAGGTCTCGTGGCCTGGAGGTGGGCTGGTTCTCGCTGATGTTCAGACCTGATCCGTGTCCTCTGCTGCAGTCAGGTGATCCTCTTCTTCTTCTTCTTTGCTGGTGTTCTGCTCGACGGCGGGTGAAGCGCCGGCATTTATCCTGCTGAGCATCAGCTCCTCTGATGATGTCACCGCCGGGCCCTTGATCCTCCCCTCTCAACCACACCGATGCTCGACCCACTTTCACAGTCCACGCCGAGGCTTCAACCCCACGAGCAGCTGCAGATCTTCTTTCTAGGTCACAGAACACGACGCTGAGTAAATGTTTCAGACACGTCACGAACGCCGTCGTGAGGGAACTTTGTTGGGAAACTTTCTCACTGGCGTGGCGTTGAGGACTGTTCACCTGGGGGCCTGTTCACCCTGTTCACCTGGGGGCCTGTTCACCCTGTTCACCGGGGGGGCCTGTTCACCTGGGGGGCCTGTTCACCCTGTTCACCGGGGGGGCCTGTTCACCTGGGGGGCCTGTTCACCCTGTTCACCTGGGGGCCTGTTCACCTGGGGGGCCTGTTCACCTGGGGGGCCTGTTCACCCTGTTCACCTGGGGGGCCTGTTCACCTGGGGGGCCTGTTCACCCTGTTCACCTGGGGGGCCTGTTCACCTGGGGGGCCTGTTCACCCTGTTCACCGGGGGGGCCTGTTCACCTGGGGGGCCTGTTCACCCTGTTCACCTGGGGGCCTGTTCACCTGGGGGGCCTGTTCACCTGGGGGGCCTGTTCACCCTGTTCACCGGGGGGGCCTGTTCACCTGGGGGGCCTGTTCACCCTGTTCACCGGGGGGGACTGTTCACCCTGTTCACCTGGGGGCCTGTTCACCGGGGGCCCTGTTCACCTGGGGGGCCTGTTCACCTGGGGGCCTGTTCACCTGGGGGCCTGTTCACCGGGGGCCCTGTTCACCTGGGGGCCTGTTCACCTGGGGGCCTGTTCACCGGGGGCCCTGTTCACCTGGGGGGCCTATTCACCTGGGGGCCTGTTCACCTGGGGGCCTGTTCACCTGGGGGCCTGTTCACCGGGGGCCCTGTTCACCTGGGGGGCCTGTTCACCCTGTTCACCGGGGGGGCCTGTTCACCCTGTTCACCCTGTTCACCGGGCCCTGTTCACCGGGGGCTTGTTCACCAGGGGGGCCTGTTCACCGGGCCCTGTTCACCGGGGGCCTGTTCACCGGGGGGGCCTGTTCACCCTGTTCACCGGGGGCCTGTTCACCGGGGGCCTGTTCACCGGGGGCCTGTTCACCGGGGGGGCCTGTTCACCGGGGGCCTGTTCACCGGGGGCCTGTTCACCAGGCCCTGGTCCCCTGGAGGTGTTTCAGACACGTCATGTGACGATGACCTGGTTTACGGTCGTGTTGTGACTCAGAACGCTCCGTCATCACAATCGGCTCTGACCTGGTTTCATTATCAGATCTGAGACACTTCCTGCTTGAATATTTATGTCTGAACTCAAACTCCGTGAGACCAGAGAAAGGTTGTAAAAGTACATCAAACTGATTAATGTCTGTTAAATGATCAATAATCAATAATAATAGTGCCTCACTGTGTGAATCCTTCTTTATGTGTTGACTTAAACATTGTTTTCCCAATATAACAAATACATACAAAGTAATGGTATTCGTATTTACTTTGCTGAAGTGGGTCAGGAGGGTTTCCACGCCGGGAGAGGTTCAGACGTCTTGATTATCATCTTCAGAGGAATATGTGTGATGCGGATCTCCGGCTCTTTCGAAGAAAGATGCTGACTGCAAGCCTGAAGGGGCTTTATGATCCGAGGTCTGTATTATGAATACTCACATTTTAATTTCTTCTCCTTGGTAATTACAATTTTGACCAAATAAGTACTAATTAACCAGATATTTAATGATTTATTTATTAGCAAAAAACTGATCTTTGCATCTGATTATATTTCAATTCAATTCAGTTTATTTTCTATCGCTCAAAATCACAAATCACAAACTCCCCTCAGAGGGCTTTACAATCTGTACACATACGACATCCCTGACCTTTGACCTCACACCGGATCAGGAACAACTCCCAAAAAATAGAAAAAACCCTTTCAGGGTAAAAAAGGAAAAAAAACCTTCAGAGAGCAACAGAGGAGGATCCCTCTCCCCGGATGGACAGAAGAATAGATGTCATGTGACCAGATGAACAGAGTTACAGAGTTACATAAACACATTACATGAATATGACATTACATTACATTTCATGTCATTTAGCTGACACTTTTATCCAAAGCGACTTACAATAAGTGCATTAAACCATGAGTCCAAACTCAGAACAACAAGAATCAAGAAAGTACAATTTCTTCAATAACGTCAAACTACAGAGTGCTATCAGTAAGAGACATTTAAGTGCTGCTAAAGTGTTAAAATACAAAGGCTATCAGTAAGAGACATTTAAGTGCTACTAAAGTGTTAAACTACAAAGTGCTATCAGTAAGAGACATTTAAGTGCTGCCAAAGTGCTAAACTACAAAGTGCTATCAGTAAGAGACATTTAAGTGCTACTAAAGTGCTAAACAACAAAGTGCTATCAGTAAGAGACATTTAAGTGCTACTAAAGTGTTAAACTACAAAGTGCTATCAGTAAGAGACATTTAAGTGCTGCTAAAGTGTTAAAATACAAAGGCTATCAGTAAGAGACATTTAAGTGCTACTAAAGTGCTAAACAACAAAGTGCTATCAGTAAGAGACATTTAAGTGCTACTAAAGTGCTAAACAACAAAGTGCTATCAGTAAGAGACATTTAAGTGCTACTAAAGTGTTAAACTACAAAGTGCTATCAGTAAGAGACATTTAAGTGCTGCTAAAGTGTTAAAATACAAAGGCTATCAGTAAGAGACATTTAAGTGCTACTAAAGTGCTAAACAACAAAGTGCTATCAGTAAGAGACATTTAAGTGCTACTAAAGTGTTAAACTACAAAGTGCTATCAGTAAGAGACATTTAAGTGCTGCCAAAGTGCTAAACTACAAAGTGCTATCGGTAAGAGACATTTAAGTGCTGCCAAAGTGCTAAACTACAAAGTGCAATCAGTAAGAGACATTTAAGTGCTACTAGAGTGCTACTACGGCTCTACCTTCCCTATTCAAGGTGTAGTCACTAAGATGTGTTTTTAGTCTGTAGAGACTTCCTGTCCTGATGTCAATGGGGAGCTCGTTCCACCAATGAGGAGCCAGCACAGCAAACAGTCTGACTTTGTTGAGTGTTTAGCTCCAAGTGACGGAGCTACAAGCAGATTGGTGGAGGTTAGACCATCTCCTGGGTGTGAGGTTAGACCATGTCCTGGGTGTGAGGTTAGACCATGTCCTGGATGTGAGGTTAGACCATGTCCTGGGTGTGAGGTTAGACCATGTCCTGGATGTGAGGTTAGACCATGTCCTGGATGTGAGGTTAGACCATGTCCTGGGTGTGAGGTTAGACCATGTCCTGGGTGTGAGGTTAGACCATGTCCTGGATGTGAGGTTAGACCATGTCCTGGGTGTGAGGTTAGACCATGTCCTGGGTGTGAGGTTAGACCATGTCCTGGGTGTAGACTGGACCCTGTTCGCAGCACGGTACCCAAGTACCAATGTTTTGAAGCGGATGCTGCTGCCACCGGTAACCAGTGACAAACAGACCATAAAGCAGGGGATGCTTTAGGGCGGGGCTACAAGGTGATTGACAGGTTTCTACCACGGCGTTGTCCGTGTTTTCGCCTCTTTCACAGTGAGTTTTTAATTCATGAAAGTTAATTGTGACATTTTGCTCCTAAGAATTGTTTATTCAGCGTTCTGTTTGTATTTAGCTCCGCCCCTCTAGCATCACCGTTGGCTGCGAGAAAACAAGATGGCGTCGGCCAAAATGTGGAGTTCAAAAGCCCGTTCCTCAAACCGACGGTGACGTCACTGATATCTACGAGGAAATAAACCAGATATGAACTACATCCAGATACACAGACTATTTTAAACAACCAAGCAGCAACAAGGGTCAATGATGCGTACGGCATCCTGGTGGCGCTGCTGAGGTTGGAGGCCGTACGGGTTCACAGGCCACACTCGGTCATTTCCTGGTGTGTGTGGAAAGTGCTGACTCCTCTGACGGTAAACAGTGATTTGTCAGATTAATGGTTTCCTGTCTCAGTCAAACGAGGTCAGAGACGCCTCGGATAGAAACCTCAGAGTCCACCACGCCGCTGCAAAACCACCCGGCAGGAAGCCGACACATGGCGTCTGCATGGTTACAGGGGGATGATCGCTTGAGAGGAAGAGGGAAAGAAATCGTCTTTAAAAACCTAAATATGTATTTATCCCTAGCTCTAGATCTAACTCTAACTCTACGGTGTCCTTCTCCATCCGTCCACCAGGTGTCCTCAGACTGACCCTCCTGCTCCTCCTCAAGGCCCAATGTGCAGTTTCATGTTTCCTCTTCTGAAACAACAACGTGCTGCCTTTCATCAGTCTCTGCTGCTCCAACTCTAGCTCTAACTAACTCTAGCTCTAGCTCTAGCTAACTCTAGCTCTAACTAACTCTAGCTCTAGCTCTAACTCTAGCTAACTCTAGCTCTAACTAACTCTAGCTCTAGCTCTAACTCTAGCTAACTCTAGCTCTAACTAACTCTAGCTCTAGCTCTAACTCTAGCTAACTCTAGCTCTAACTAATTCTAGCTCTAGCTCTAACTCTAGATAACTCTAGCTCTAACTAACTCTAGCTCTAACTCTAACTCTAGCTCTAACTAACTCTAGCTAACTATAGCTCTAGCTCTAGATCTAACTCTAGATCTATTTCTAACTCTATCTCTAACTCTATCTCTAGCTCTAGCTCTAGATCTAACTCTAACTCTAGCTCTGACTCTAGCTCTATCTCTAACTCTATCTCTAACTCTAACTCTAGCTCTAGCTCTAACTCTAGCTCTAGCTCTAGCTCTATATCTAACTCTAACTCTAACTCTAGCTCAAACTCTAACTCTAGCTCTAGCTCTGACTCTATCTCTAACTCTAACTCTAACTCTAGCTCTATCTCTAACTCTAGCTCTGACTCTAGCTCTAACTCTAACTCTAACTCTAACTCTAACTCTAGCTCTATCTCTAACTCTAGCTCTGACTATAGCTCTAACTCTAACTCTAACTCTAGCTCTAACTCTAACTCTAACTCTAGCTCTAACTCTAACTCTAGCTCTAGCTCTAACTCTATCTCTAACTCTATCTCTAACTCTAACTCTAGCTCTAGCTCTAACTCTAGCTCTAGCTCTAGCTCTAGATCTAACTCTAACTCTAACTCTAGCTCTAGCTCTATATCTAACTCTAGATCTATTTCTAACTATATCTCTAACTCTATCTCTAGCTTTAGCTCTAGCTCTAGATCTAACTCTAACTCTAACTCTAGCTCTAGCTCTAACTCTAACTCTAACTCTAACTCTAACTCTAACTCTAGCTCTAGCTCGAGATCTAACTCTAACTCTAACTCTAGCTCTGACTCTAGCTCTAACTCTAACTCTAGCTCTAGCTCTGACTCTAGCTCTAACTCTAACTCTAGCTCTAGCTCTAACTCTATCTCTAACTCTAAATCTAGCTCTAGCTCTAGCTCTAGCTCTAGATCTAACTCTAGATCTATTTCTAACTCTATCTCTAACTCTATCTCTAACTCTATCTCTAACTCTAACTCTAGCTCTAGATCTAACTCTAACTCTAACTCTAGCTCTAGCTCTAGATCTAACTCTAGATCTATTTCTAACTCTATCTCTAACTCTATCTCTAGCTCTAACTCTATCTCTAACTCTATCTCTAGCTCTAGATCTAACTCTAGCTCTATCTATAACTCTATCTCTAGCTCTAGCTCTAGCTCTAGATCTAACTCTAGCTCTATCTCTAACTCTATCTCTAACTCTAACTCTAGCTCTAGCTCTAACTCTAGCTCTAACTCTAGCTCTAGCTCTAGATCTAGCTCTAGATCTATTTCTAACTCTATCTCTAACTCTATCTCTAGCTCTAGCTCTAGATCTAACTCTAGCTCTATCTCTAACTCTATCTCTAACTCTAACTCTAGCTCTATCTCTAACTCTAACTCTAGCTCTGACTCTAGCTCTATCTCTAACTCTATCTCTAACTCTAACTCTAGCTCTAGCTCTAACTCTAGCTCTAGCTCTAGCTCTAGATCTAACTCTAACTCTAACTCTAGCTCAAACTCTAACTCTAGCTCTAGCTCTGACTCTATCTCTAACTCTAACTCTAGCTCAAACTCTAACTCTAGCTCTAGCTCTGACTCTATCTCTAACTCTATCTCTAGCTCTAGCTCTAGATCTAACTCTAACTCTAACTCTAGCTCAAACTCTAACTCCAGCTCTAGCTCTAGCTCTAGCTCTAGATCTAACTCTAACTCTAACTCTAGCTTTAGCTTTAGATCTAACTCTAGATCTATTTCTAACTCTATCTCTAACTCTATCTCTAGCTCTAGATCTAACTCTAGCTCTATCTATAACTCTATCTCTAGCTCTAGCTCTAGATCTAACTCTAGCTCTATCTCTAACTCTATCTCTAACTCTAACTCTAGCTCTAGCTCTAACTCTAGCTCTAACTCTAGCTCTAGCTCTAGATCTAGCTCTAGATCTAACTCTAGATCTATTTCTAACTCTATCTCTAACTCTATCTCTAGCTCTAGCTCTAGATCTAACTCTAGCTCTATCTCTAACTCTAACTCTAGCTCTGACTCTAGCTCTATCTCTAACTCTATCTCTAACTCTAACTCTAGCTCTAGCTCTAACTCTAGCTCTAGCTCTAGCTCTAGATCTAACTCTAACTCTAACTCTAACTCTAGCTCAAACTCTAACTCTAGCTCTAGCTCTGACTCTATCTCTAACTCTAACTCTAGCTCAAACTCTAACTCTAGCTCTAGCTCTGACTCTATCTCTAACTCTATCTCTAGCTCTAGCTCTAGATCTAACTCTAACTCTAACTCTAGCTCAAACTCTAACTCTAGCTCTAGCTCTGACTCTATCTCTAACTCTAACTCTAACTCTAGCTCTATCTCTAACTCTAGCTCTGACTCTAGCTCTAACTCTAGCTCTAACTCTAACTCTAGCTCTAGCTCTGACTCTAGCTCTAACTCTAACTCTAGCTCTAGCTCTAACTCTAACTCTAGCTCTAGCTCTAACTCTAGCTCTAGCTCTAGATCTAACTCTAGATCTATTTCTAACTCTATCTCTAACTCTAGCTCTAGATCTAACTCTAACTCTAACTCTAGCTCTAGCTCTATATCTAACTCTAGATCTATTTCTAACTATATCTCTAACTCTATCTCTAGCTTTAGCTCTAGCTCTAGATCTAACTCTAACTCTAACTCTAGCTCTAGCTCTAACTCTAACTCTAACTCTAACTCTAACTCTAGCTCTAGCTCGAGATCTAACTCTAACTCTAACTCTAGCTCTGACTCTAGCTCTAACTCTAACTCTAGCTCTAGCTCTGACTCTAGCTCTAACTCTAACTCTAGCTCTAGCTCTAACTCTATCTCTAACTCTAAATCTAGCTCTAGCTCTAGCTCTAGATCTAACTCTAGATCTATTTCTAACTCTATCTCTAACTCTATCTCTAACTCTATCTCTAACTCTATCTCTAACTCTATCTCTAACTCTATCTCTAACTCTAACTCTAGCTCTAGATCTAACTCTAACTCTAACTCTAGCTCTAGCTCTAGATCTAACTCTAGATCTATTTCTAACTCTATCTCTAACTCTATCTCTATTTCTAACTCTATCTCTAACTCTATCTCTAGCTCTAGATCTAACTCTAGCTCTATCTATAACTCTATCTCTAGCTTTAGCTCTAGCTCTGGATCTAACTCTAGCTCTATCTCTAACTCTATCTCTAACTCTAACTCTAGCTCTAGCTCTAACTCTAGCTCTAACTCTAGCTCTAGCTCTAGATCTAGCTCTAGATCTAACTCTAGATCTATTTCTAACTCTATCTCTAACTCTATCTCTAGCTCTAGCTCTAGATCTAACTCTAGCTCTATCTCTAACTCTAACTCTAGCTCTGACTCTAGCTCTATCTCTAACTCTATCTCTAACTCTAACTCTAGCTCTAGCTCTAACTCTAGCTCTAGCTCTAGCTCTAGATCTAACTCTAACTTTAACTCTAGCTCAAACTCTAACTCTAGCTCTAGCTCTGACTCTATCTCTAACTCTAACTCTAGCTCAAACTCTAACTCTAGCTCTAGCTCTGACTCTATCTCTAACTCTATCTCTAGCTCTAGCTCTAGATCTAACTCTAACTCTAACTCTAGCTCAAACTCTAACTCCAGCTCTAGCTCTAGCTCTAGCTCTAGCTCTAGATCTAACTCTAACTCTAACTCTAGCTCTAGCTTTAGATCTAACTCTAGATCTATTTCTAACTCTATCTCTAACTCTATCTCTAGCTCTAGATCTAACTCTAGCTCTATCTATAACTCTATCTCTAGCTCTAGCTCTAGATCTAACTCTAGCTCTATCTCTAACTCTATCTCTAACTCTAACTCTAGCTCTAGCTCTAACTCTAGCTCTAACTCTAGCTCTAGCTCTAGATCTAGCTCTAGATCTAACTCTAGATCTATTTCTAACTCTATATCTAACTCTATCTCTAGCTCTAGCTCTAGATCTAACTCTAGCTCTATCTCTAACTCTAACTCTAGCTCTGACTCTAGCTCTATCTCTAACTCTATCTCTAACTCTAACTCTAGCTCTAGCTCTAACTCTAGCTCTAGCTCTAGCTCTAGATCTAACTCTAACTCTAACTCTAACTCTAGCTCAAACTCTAACTCTAGCTCTAGCTCTGACTCTATCTCTAACTCTAACTCTAGCTCAAACTCTAACTCTAGCTCTAGCTCTGACTATATCTCTAACTCTATCTCTAGCTCTAGCTCTAGATCTAACTCTAACTCTAACTCTAGCTCAAACTCTAACTCTAGCTCTAGCTCTGACTCTATCTCTAACTCTAACTCTAACTCTAGCTCTATCTCTAACTCTAGCTCTGACTCTAGCTCTAACTCTAGCTCTAACTCTAACTCTAGCTCTAGCTCTAGCTCTGACTCTAGCTCTAACTCTAACTCTAGCTCTAGCTCTAACTCTATCTCTAACTCTATCTCTAGCTCTAGCTCTAACTCTAGCTCTAGCTCTAGCTCTAGATCTAACTCTAGATCTATTTCTAACTCTATCTCTAACTCTATCTCTAACTCTATCTCTAACTCTAACTCTAGCTCTAGATCTAACTCTAACTCTAACTCTAGCTCTAGCTCTAACTCTAGATCTATTTCTAACTCTATCTCTAACTCTAGCTCTAGCTCTAGATCTAGCTCTAGATCTAACTCTAACTCTAACTCTAGCTCTAGCTCTAACTCTAACTCTAACTCTAACTCTAACTCTAGCTCTAACTCTAGCTCTAGCTCTAGATCTAACTCTAGCTCTGACTCTAGCTCTAGCTCTAACTCTAACTCTAACTCTAACTCTAGCTCTAACTCTAGCTCTAGCTCTAGATCTAACTCTAGCTCTGACTCTAGCTCTATCTCTAACTCTAACTCTAGCTCTAGATCTAACTCTAGCTCTAGCTCTAGATCTAACTCTAACTCTAGCTCTAGCTCTAGATCTAACTCTAGCTCTATCTCTAACTCTATCTCTAACTCTAACTCTAGCTCTAGCTCTAACTCTAGCTCTAGCTCTAGCTCTAGATCTAACTCTAGCTCTATCTCTAGCTCTAGATCTAACTCTAGCTCTATCTCTAGCTCTATCTCTAACTCTAACTCTATCTCTAACTCTAACTCTAGCTCTAGCTCTAACTCTAGATCTAACTCTAACTCTAGCTCTAGCTCTAGATCTAACTCTAGCTCTATCTCTAACTCTATCTCTAACTCTAACTCTAGCTCTAGCTCTAACTCTAGCTCTAGCTCTAGATCTAACTCTAGATCTATTTCTAACTCTATCTCTAACTCTATCTCTAACTCTATCTCTAACTCTAACTCTAGCTCTAGATCTAACTCTAACTCTAACTCTAGCTCTAGCTCTAGATCTAACTCTAGATCTATTTCTAACTCTATCTCTAACTCTATCTCTAGCTCTAACTCTATCTCTATTTCTAGCTCTAGCTCTAACTCTAACTCTAACTCTAACTCTAGCTCTAGCTCTAACTCTAACTCTAACTCTAACTCTAACTCTAGCTCTAGATCTAGATCTAACTCTAGCTCTAGATCTAACTCTAGCTCTAGCTCTAGATCTAACTCTATCTCTAACTCTAGCTCTAGCTCCATCTCTAACTCTAGCTCTAAGTCTAACTCTAGATCTATTTCTAACTCTATCTCTAACTCTAACTCTAACTCTAACTCTAACTCTAACTCTAACTCTAGCTCTAGCTCTAGATCTAACTCTAGCTCTAGCTCTAGATCTAACTCTATCTCTAACTCTAGCTCTAGCTCTATCTCTAACTCTAGCTCTAAGTCTAACTCTAGATCTATTTCTAACTCTATCTCTAACTCTAACTCTAACTCTATCTCTAACTCTAGCTCTAGCTCTATCTCTAACTCTAGCTCTAGATCTAACTCTAGATCTATTTCTAACTCTATCTCTAACTCTAACTCTAGCTCTAGATCTAACTCTAACTCTAACTCTTCTCTGTCACTTTTCCAGTAAGCATTAGATCTCTTGAACCCGTGAACCCTAACCTCTGCCTGGTCCATCTAGCGCCACCTTCAGGTCCACGTGTCCATGTGTCCAAACATTGGCAGATGTTCATGACTTTATTTTGTTGAGTGTCAACATGACTTTCAATGTTTAGAACAAAAGATAAGAACACAGTTAAAGGCCTTTGATTAAAACCCTTTGTTAGATGACCGTATTCCAGCTGAACCTTGAGGACCTCTGGAGATGTTTTAGTGTAATTCATATATGTGGAAGTTATGTGCCTGGCAGTCAGAAGAGTTGTCAGCAGTTATGGTGAACACCCGTCAGATGTTATCAGAAGGATCTGTCTCTTTCATCTCCTGAGAGAGAGATGGATGTCAGAGATAACAGACCTTCATAAGAGTAGCAGAACACAGATCTGGACAAGAAGAGACACCATGAAGCTGAGAGGCAGCGCGGGGACTGTGAAGGTGAGGCTTATTACCATATTTATACATATAAATATATATATATATATATATATATATATATATATACGCTCTGCTAGTGAGGCTTATTACCATATTTATACATATAAATATATATATATATATTTATATATATATATATATACGCTCTGCTAGTGAGGCTTATTACCATATTTATACATATAAATATATATATATATATATATTTTTATATATATATATATACGCTCTGCTAGTGAGGCTTTATTACCATATTTATACATATAAATATATATATATATACACTCTACTAGTGAGGCGTTATTACCATATTTATACATATAAATATATATATATGTATAAATATATATATATATATTTATATATATATATATATACTCTGCTAGTGAGGCTTATTACCATATTTATACATATAAATATATATATATATATATATATATATATATATACACTCTACTAGTGAGGCGTTATTACCACATATATATATACATATGTATATATATACATATGTATATATATATACATACATATGTATATATATATATATATATGTATATATATACATATATGTATTTATACATACATATATATACATACTGTATATACATATATGTATATATATATACATATGTATATATATACATACATATGTATATATATATGTATGTATATATATATATACATATATATATATATACATACGGTATATACATATATATATATATATGTATGTATGTATATGCATATAAATTCTCTATATATGTATACATTATGTATGTATATACATACAAATATATGTGTATATATATGTATATGTATATATCCATATAATATACAAAGTAACTAAAGTAGAAATGTAAACTACAATAAACACATACAGCTTTATTTTAAAGGAGGGAATCGGTCATTTAAAGTTGCAGTAATCACCTCTCCTCTCCTGTCCACAGCTGTGTTGCAGTGTACTATGGTTAGTCGTCTCCTCCTGCTCCTCCTCCTCCTCCTCCCCCTCCCCCTCCTCCTCCTCCTACTCGGTAAAAGCGCCTCCTTCTGCTCCTTCTCGCTGTAACTCCACATTGACGTTCTCCTCTGAGGTCTACTCTTATTCTGAAGGAAACGGGAACATCAACCTGAGATCTCTTTCTCCGTGGAGCTGGAGGTCAGTCTGAATACACAGTATATACACGGTATATACACGGTGAATACACGGTGAATACACTGTATATACACGGTATATACACGGTAAATACACAGTATATACACGGTGAATACACGGTGAATACACGGTATATACACGGTGAATACACGGTGAATACACTGTATATACACGGTATATACACGGTAAATACACAGTATATACACGGTGAATACACGGTGAATACACGGTATATACACGGTGAATACACAGTATATACACGGTATATACACGGTATATACACGGTGAATACACGGTATATACACGGTGAATACACAGTATATACACGGTGAATACACGGTGAATACACGGTATATACACGGTGAATACACGGTGAATACACGGTGAATACACGGTATATACACGGTGAATACACGGTATATACACAGTGAATACACACTATATACACAGTGAATACACGGTGAATACACGGTATATACACAGTGAATACACACTATATACACAGTGAATACACGGTGAATACACGGTATATACACGGTGAATACACACTATATACACAGTGAATACACGGTGAATACACGGTATATACACGGTGAATAAACGGTGAATACACAGTATATACACGGTGAATACACTGTGAATACACTGTGAATACACACTATATACACAGTGAATACACAGTATATACACAGTGAATACACTGTATATACACAGTGAATACACACTATATACACAGTGAATACACGGTGAATACACGGTGAATACACTGTATATACACGGTGAATACACTGTATATACACGGTGAATACACGGTATATACACGGTGAATACATGGTATATACACGGTGAATACACGGTATATACACGGTGAATACACGGTATATACACGGTGAATACACGGTATATACACGGTGAATACACGTTATATACACGGTGAATACACGGTGAATACACGGTGAATACACGGTATATACACGGTGAATACACGGTATATACACGGTGAATACACGGTATATACACGGTGAATACACGGTATAAACACGGTGAATACACTCTATATACACAGTGAATACACAGTGAATACACAGTATATACACGGTGAATACATGGTGAATACACAGTAAATACACAGTAAATACACAGTGAATACACACTACCGTTGAATATTCGTTGAATAACCGTTGAATAACCGGTGAATAACCGGTGAATAACCGGTGAATAACCGGTGAATAACCGGTGAATAACCGTTGAATAACCGGTGAATAACCAGTAAATAACTGTTGAATAACCGGTGAATAACCGGTGAATAACCAGTGAATAACTGTTGAATAACCAGTGAATAACCAGTGAATAACCGGTGAATAACCGTTGAATAACTGTTGAATAACTGTTGAATAACTGTTGAATAACCGGTGAATAACCGTTGAATAACCGGTGAATAACCGTTGAATAACCGGTGAATATCCAGTGAATAACCAGTGAATAACTGTTGAATAACCGGTGAATAACCAGTGAATAACCGGTGAATAACCGGTGAATAACTGTTGAATAACCGGTGAATAACCGTTGAATAACCGTTGAATAACCGTTGAATAACCGGTGAATAACCGGTGAATAACCAGTAAATAACTGTTGAATAACCGGTGAATAACCGGTGAATAACCAGTGAATAACCAGTGAGTAACTGTTGAATAACCGGTAAATAACCGGTGAATAACCGGTGACTAACCGGTGAATAACCAGTGAATAACTGTTGAATAACCGGTGAATAACCGTTGAATAACCGGTGAATAACCGGTGAATAACCGGTGAATAACTGTTGAATAACCGTTGAATAACCGGTGAATAACCGTTGAATAACTGTTGAATAACTGTTGAATAACCGGTGAATAAACGGTGAATAACCGGTGAATAACCAGTGAATAACTGTTGAATAACCGGTGAATAACCGTTGAATAACCGTTGAATAACCGTTGAATAACCAGTGAATAACTGTTG
Source organism: Cyclopterus lumpus (assembly GCF_009769545.1). Classification (NCBI taxonomy): domain Eukaryota; kingdom Metazoa; phylum Chordata; class Actinopteri; order Perciformes; family Cyclopteridae; genus Cyclopterus; species Cyclopterus lumpus. The sequence continues at coordinate 30,305,902 of NC_046968.1, forward strand.
AATAACCGGTGAATAACCGTTGAATAACCGGTGAATAACCGGTGAATAACTGTTGAATAACCGTTGAATAACCGTTGAATAACTGTTGAATAACTGTTGAATAACCGGTGAATAACCGGTGAATAACCGGTGAATAACCAGTGAATAACTGTTGAATAACCGGTGAATAACCGTTGAATAACCGTTGAATAACCGTTGAATAACCGGTGAATAACCAGTGAATAACCAGTGAATAACCGGTGAATAACCGTTGAATAACCGGTGAATAACCAGTGAATAACCGGTGAATAACCAGTGAATAACCAGTGAATAACCGGTGAATAACCAGTGAATAACCGTTGAATAACCGTTGAATAACCGGTGAATAACCAGTGAATAACCGTTGAATAACCGGTGAATAACCAGTGAATAACCAGTGAATAACCGGTGAATAACCGGTGAATAACCAGTGAATAACCAGTGAATAACCGGTGAATAACCAGTGAATAACCAGTGAATAACCGGTGAATAACCAGTGAATAACCGTTGAATAACCGTTGAATAACCGGTGAATAACCAGTGAATAACCGTTGAATAACCGGTGAATAACCAGTGAATAACCAGTGAATAACCGGTGAATAACCGTTGAATAACCAGTGAATAACCGTTGAATAACCGGTGAATAACCAGTGAATAACCAGTGAATAACCGGTGAATAACCGTTGAATAACCAGTGAATAACCGTTGAATAACCGGTGAATAACCAGTGAATAACCAGTGAATAACCGGTGAATAACCGGTGAATAACCGGTGAATGTATTCTGCGATGAGTTCTCTGTCCTCCATCTTCTCAGAGAAGTGTTCACACAGCTGGAGGCCGATTAGGTTTCACTTTCATTTACATGTTCACTGATGTATTGATCAAGTTTGGGCTTTTTGTTTGTGTGTGTGTGTGTGTGTGTTTGTGTGTAGTTGTGTCTTTGTGTGTGTGTGTGTTTGTGTGTAGTTGTGTCTTTGTGTGTGTGTGTGTTTGTGTGTAGTTGTGTCTTTGTGTGTGTGTGTGTTTGTGTGTTTGTGTGTAGTTGTGTCTTTGTGTGTGTGTGTGTTTGTGTCTATGTGTGTGTTTTGTCTACGTGTGTGTGTGTGTCTTTGTGTCTATGTGTGTGTTTTGTCTATGTGTGTGTGTGTGTCTTTGTGTCTATGTGTGTGTTTTGTCTATGTGTGTGCAGTTGTATTCATGTGTGTGTGTGTGTGTGTGTGTGCGTGTAGTTGTCTCTTTGTGTGTGTTTTGTCTATATGTGTGCAGTTGTTTTTATGTGTGTGCGTGTGTTTGTGTGTAGTTGTGTCTTTGTGCGTGTGTGTTTGTGTGTAATGTGTCTTTGTGTGTGTGTGTGTGTGTGTGTTTGTGTCTATGTGTGTGCAGTTGTTTTTTATGTGTGTGTGTGTTTGTGTGTAGTTGTGTCTTTGTGGGTGTGTGTGTCTATGTGTGTGCAGTTGTATTTATGTCTGTGTGTATGTGTGTGTAGTTGTGTCTTTGTGTGTGTTTTGTATATGTGTGCAGTTGTTTTTTATGTGTGTGTGTGTTTGTGTGTTTGTGTGTAGTTGTGTCTTTGTGTGTTTGTGTGAGTGTGTGTTAGTGTCAATATGTGTGCTTTAAACATAGTAAAGTATTGATAACACACTGGTATCGTTGCGTTATCAATACTCTTCCTTCAGATCACTTAAACATAATAATAATAATAATAATTATTAATAATAATAATAATATGTATTACTTATTATTATTTAATGATATTATTATTTTTTATTATTTAATAATAACATGATTATTTATTACTTATTATTCTGTAATAATACTATTATTATTTATGTTGTATTATTATTTGGACTGAAACCTTTTAGTTGGTTCTGGATCAAACCGACCGCTCCGCTCCTCTAACACTACGACTCCATTGCTGTTGTTGGTTCAGGTCGTCTACGTCGTGGACCCGGATCCCCTCCACCCTCTGGGAGGCCGAGTGCAGCAGCAGCTTCTGTTCCGGTCTCGACGGGGGACTGGACCTGATCTCGGTCCCCATCTACCAGAACGTCCTGGTCCTGAACCGGCAGGCTCGAGTGCGCTGCTTCACGGTGTCGTACCGCTCTGTGGCCGTCGGCTGCACCTGCGTCTGGGCCAAAACCATCCAGACCTGATCCTGAATCTGAACCACCTGATCCACAACCAGAACCACCTGAACCAAGACCAGAACCACTTGAACCGGGACCAAAGAAACAACAGACTGAAGTTCATAATGTTGTTGTTTTATGGGATTGTGTCTCAACATTAAAACTGATCATGTGACGAGTGACATCATTTGTACTTTTATTGGAGAGTAATTATCAATGCAGGACGTTTCCTTGTGGCATTAATAATTCATAGTAATGATTCATGTGGAGATACTCACAGGTTACACAGGTAGCTCATGTGAAGGATACACAACTTAAAGTGCACGGCATGAATTATGAATTATCTATTGAACATATCAATGACCTTTCATTAATCCATAATTGAATGAATGACATAAACGACAGCAGAGTAGCTCAGTAAGTAATCTATTACTGGGATGGAAGAGACCCAAAATGAATTGCACAGGTATCAAACATAAGGAAACAACCTCTCTATTAACCAGTAAACCGATTTCAATGAGTTATTGTTATATTTAAGGATTTGTGAAACACGCGGAGTAGACAATGGAACCATAAAACCAAGTGAACCCCGGCTTTAAGTCATGGGGGGTCTCAGCCATGTTCTCCTAGTGTAGCTGCTCCAGGGGCCTTTACAACAAGTTCAACATAGCCAAGATATCTTTTTGTCATCTGGTTTTAATAACTAACCCTTCCACGCGGGATCCTGCTAAACAAAGCTGCTTATGAGACGCTCACATGAAGGGGGCGGGTTTTGCAGCCTCTGACCAATCACAGACACGGACAAGTCTGCTGTCTGCAGAGCGGCGCATATTTCAAATGAAGAGAAAACAGGGCCAATGGGAGGCCGGCTCACCAGCATCAGACACCTCCAGGTCCAATGGACCCTATGAGACGTGAAGTCACAACGACTCCGGGGAGGAAGCAGAGTTAATAAGGTGCAATGGAGAGATGTAAATTCATCCATAAGGAGAGAGAGAAGAGGAGATAGGTGCTCAGTGTATCCTAAAACATCCCCCAGCAGCCTATAAGCCTATAGCAGCATATCAAGGGGCTGGACCAGGGCAAACCTGATTCAGCCCTAACTATAAGCACTATTAAAGAGGAAAGTCTTAAGTCTATTCTTGAATGAGGTGACTGTGTCTGCCTCCAGGACTGAAAGTGGAAGCTGGTTCCATAAAAGAGGAGCTTGATAACTGAAGGCTCTTGCTCCCATCCTACTTTTTAGGACTCTTGGAACCACAAGTAGCCCCGCATTTAGTGAGCGCAGCTCTCTAGTGGGGCAATATGGTACTACAAGCTCCTTAAGATATGATGGTGCATCACCAATCAAGGCTTTGTAGGTGAGGAGAAGAATTTTAAATGTGATTCTTGATTTTACAGGGAGCCAGTGCAGAGCAGCTAATACAGGAGTCATGTGATCTCTTTTCTTAGTTTTTGTGAGTACACGAGCTGCAGCATTCTGGATCAACTGGAGGGACTTAAGAGACTTATTAGAGCAGCCTGATAATAAGGAGTTGCAGTAATCTAGTCTGGAAGTAACAAACGTGTGAACCAGCTTTTCTGCATCTTTTTGAGACAAGATGTGCCTGATTTTTGAAATGTTACGTAGATGAAAAAATGCAATCCTTGAGATTTGCTTAACGTGGGAGTTAAAGGACAAGTCTCGGTCAAAGATAACTAGAGATTCTTTACAGTGGTGTTGGATGCCAGGGCAATGCCATCTACAGAAACCACATCACCAGATAATTGATCTCTGAGGTGTTCAGGGCCAGTAAAATAACTTCAGTTTTGTCTGAGTTTAACATCAGGAAGTTGCAGGTCATCCATGTTTTTATGTCTTTAAGACATTCTTGAATTTTAGCGAGCTGGTTGGTCTCCTCTGGTTTGATCGATAGATATAATTGAGTATCGTCTGCATAGCAATGAAAGTTTATGCAGTGTTTCCTGATAATATTGCCCAAAGGAAGCATATATAAGGTAAATAAAATTGGTCCAAGCACAGAACCTTGTGGAACTCCGTGATTAACGTTGGTGGTCATTGAGTTTTCATCGTTTACAAATACAAACTGAGATCGATCTGATAAATAGGATTTAAACCAACTTAGTGCGGTACCTGAAATGCCAATCGACTGATCCAGTCTCTGTAATAGGATGTCATGATCAATGGTGTCGAACGCAGCACTAAGGTCTAATAAGACCAGTACAGAGATGAGTCCTTTATCAGCACTAAGGTCTAACAAGACCAGTACAGAGATGAGTCCTTTATCAGCACTAAGGTCTAACAAGACCAGTACAGAGATGAGTCCTTTATCAGCACTAAGGTCTAATAATACCAGTACAGAGATGAGTCCTTTATCAGCACTAAGGTCTAACAAGACCAGTACAGAGATGAGTCCTTTATCAGCACTAAGGTCTAACAAGACCAGTACAGAGATGAGTCCTTTATCAGCACTAAGCTCTAACAAGACCAGTACAGAGATGAGTCCTACTTTCTCAAGGATCTTAGAGAGGAAGGGAAGGTTAGAGATCGGTCTGTAGTTAGCCAACACCTCTGGATTAAGAGTGGTCTTCTTCAGGAGAGGTTTAATTACAGCTACTTTGAAGGAATGTGGTACATGGCCTGTTAGCAAAGACACATCAACAATATCCAGCAGAGAGGTGCCAATTAAAGGCAACACGTCTTTAAGCAGCCTCGTTGGGATGGGGTCCAAGAGACAGGTAGACGGTTTAGAAGTAGAAACCGTTGAGGACAATTGGTCTAGGTTAATGGGAGAAAAGCTATCCAAATATACACCAGGGAATACAGCCGTTTCCAAGGCCACTCCTCTTGATGACAGATCGGCAGTAGTTGAGGGCAAGAGATCATCAATCTTGCCTCTAATAGTTCAAATCTTTTCATTGAAGAAGTTCATGAAGTCATTACTACTGAGGTCTATAGGAATACACGGCTCCACAGAGCTGTGACTCTCTGTCAGCCTGGCTACAGTGCTAAAGAGAACCCTGGGGTTGTTCTTATTTTTCTCTATTACTGATGAGTAATAGGCTGCTCTTGCATTACGGAGAGCCTTTTTATATGTTTTAAGACTATCTCTCCAAACTAAGCGTGATTCTTCCAGATTGGTGGAACGCCATATGCTTTAAAGCTTTCGTGAAGTTTGCTTTAGGTCGCGGGTCTGAGGGTTCTACCAGGGAGCAAACCTCCTTTGCCTCACTGTCTTTTTCTTCAGTGGGGCTATCGAGTCTAGTGTCATTCTCAGTGAGCCTGTAGCACTATCGACAAGATGATCAATCTGGGACGGACTAAAGTTATCACAGGAGTCCTCCGTCACATTGAGACGTGGTATTGAATCAAATGCAGAAGGAATCGCTTCTTTAAATTTAGCTACAGCACTGTCAGTTAGACATCTGGTGTAGAAACTTTTGACTAACGGTGTATACTCCGGGAGTATAAACTCAAAAGTTATGAGGTAATGGTCTGACAGAAGAGGGTTCTGTGGGAAGACCTCCAAATGCTCAATGTCAATGCCATATGTAAGAACAAGGTGGAGGGTGTGGCCAAAGCAGTGAGTGGGTTTCTGTACTCTCTGACAGAAGCCAATCAAGTCCAACAATGAGATAAATGCAGCACTAAGGCAATCATTATCAATATCCACATGAATATTAAAATCTCCTACAATAATAACCTTATCAGTTTTAAGAACTAAACTTGATAGAAACTCTGAACATTCAGATATAAACTCTGAATATGGACCTGGTGGCCGGTACAGTATAACAAATAGAATTGGATGTGAAAGACTAAGAACAAGGCTTTCAAAGGAGTTGTAGTTTAGTTTAGGTTTAGGATTGTCATGGATTAAGTCCGCTAATCAACTTGGTCATATTTGCAGTAATGAGACAAAAACAAGCAACACAATCAGTGATGTTCAGTATTTTTATTTCCATCCATTGTCCTCTGGGCGCTTAGTTGGCAGCGAGGATCTGGTCGACCCAGCCGCGGAGCTCGGTGACGCGGGCGTAGACGGCCGGAGTGGAGGTGGAGCAGCGGCTGCTTCCCCAGGAGACGATGCCGACCAGAGACCAGGCGTTGTTCATCTGACACACCAGGGGGCCGCCAGAGTCGCCCTGAAACAACAACACGCACAGTAATAAACAATAGCAAATGACGAGCAGGTGTTTAAGATAACGATAACGATTGGAAATAAAAGGATCTGAGCGAGACAGGAAGTGGGCGGGGCCTCACCATGCAGGAAGTGGCTCCGGCTGCTCCGGCACAGATCATCACGCTGGAGATCTGGTTGCCCCAGGTCCTCTTGCACTGCTCGTTGGACATCAGGGGAAGGGAAGCCTGCTGCAGCTTGTTGGGAGTACTGGGAGCTGTGGGAGGCACACACACACACACACACACACACACACACACACACACTCAGACACTTATCCTCCTGCCCTTTCAGAGTAAAAGCACTGTTGTTGCAGTACATCATTTTAGACCAAAACGGTTCCTTTATGAAAACAGTTTGTTTAGATTCTCTTAATATTTCATCACGATGAATATGAGGGTCTCGCGAGTCCTGAATCTCACCGTTGTAGCGGGTCAGACCCCATCCGCTGGTCACGCAGGTCATGCCGGCGGGGAAGTTGTCGGTGGCCTCGGCGAGGCAGACGGGGGACACGTTGGTTCCCAGGCGGGCGGGGCTGGCCAGCTTGATGAGGGAGATGTCGTTGCTGATGGTTCTGGGGTTCCAGCCGGGGTGGGTGAACACCTGGGGGAGCGGGAGGGGGAGGGGTTAGTGCAGAGAAGAACCAGGGGTTCTGAAACCTGATTGGCCGACGGGCGGTTCTTCTCACCCTGGCGGGCTTCAGACGCTGGACGTTCTCGTTGGAGCCGTAACCCTTATCGTGCTCTCCGGCGATCACCACGTGGTAGGTCCTAACAGGAAACAGGAAACAGGAAGTACCTCTTCAAAGCGCCGCTTCACACAAATCACACGGAGAAGCATCCAGTTTCCTTTCTCTGGTAAACACGAGACTAAAGAACGCCATCCGGTTGACTTTAATGACGTAATCAGACCAGCTATGAATGTTTCTACTAACATCCTGATCAATGAACTCATCAACATCATCATCATCATCATCATCATCACGCTGTGCTTCATTCTGACTCAATCCCTCCCTCTATTTCGTTAGTTTGATAAAAACTACAGAGAATCCCTGATGACATCACATGTCTGTAGTTTTAAAGTCCAGCAGGAAGCCACGAGACACAGACAGGAAGCTGAGCTCACCTGACGTTGCAGTGGGCGGCGGTCACCACCCAGTTCTCGTTGATCAGAGATCCTCCACAGAAGTGGAAGCCGTTGGATTGCTGAGAGAGAAACAAACAAAGTGAACGGAGTCCTGAAGAACAGCTGAAGAAGAGCAGAGGAACAAAAGAAGAAGAAGAAGAACAAAGTGAACTGAGTCCTGAAGAACAGCTGAAGAAGAGCAGAGGAACAAAAGAATAAGAAGAAGAAGAACAAAGTGAACTGAGTCCTGAAGAACAGCTGAAGAAGAGCAGAGGAACAGAAGAAGAAGAAGAAGAAGAAGAACAAAGTGAACTGAGTCCTGAAGAACAGCTGAAGAAGAGCAGAGGAACAGAAGAAGAAGAAGAAGAAGAACAAAGTGAACTGAGTCCTGAAGAACAGCTGAAGAAGAGCAGAGGAACAGAAGAAGAAGAAGGCCTCACCTGCAGCGACACCTGCCAGGGCCAGGAGTGAGGCACCGCCTCCTCGCCGTTGACGATGCGGGCGTGGCCGGTCACCTCGGGGGCGATGGCGGGGGAGCCGCAGCCTGAGAGGACCACAGCACTTTAAAGGACTATTCTATGATATATTATGTTATACTTTGGTTATTGTTTTGATTCTAAATGTGTGTTGTTTGATTGTTTTATTTATTATCACTCCAATAAATCAACCAGAGAGAACTGCAGCTTAATAATATCTATACTGTGACAGCCCCTGATCACGGCAGGTGTGCGGGACAGATGGCATGATGCAGCGCACCTGGGCCGGGATTGACAACGGCATAAGAGGCCGGCACTAGTGTTGCTCAGGGGGCGGTTCTATTGGAGCGTACTAGACCGTTGCGATCGTTCAACTCTTGGGCTTTGGGTTACACTTGGGTTGCACCGCCAACATCTACACACCATCATTCACGCACGCACATGGACACCACTGATGTTACTGACTGCCACACGTCATACAGGTAAACGTTTCTTTATGCGTTCAATAAACCTTTTTAAGTATCCCCAAGCTGTTGTCTGTGGAATTTGTTATGGCCTAAGAGCCGAGTCATGACAAATTGGGGGCTCGTCCAGCTTTTTTCCCGTGTTTTGTGGTGGTTTTTCACCGTGACCGGCGTTGTGTGTGCGGAGGTGTAGTGGATGTGCGTGGGCTTGGGAAAAAGTTTGTTTGGTCCGTTGACCATGTTGGTCCGTTGTTCTGTTATTCTGTTGTCATTTGTGCCGCTGATAGACTGTAGCGACGTTCCCTTTGGGTTCGTTGGGCTGGGTGTAGTGCTGTGGTGAACGTGGTTGAAGCTTGCTTGGGAGCATGTCCGTGGTTTCAGGAGAGTTGCTAGCTTGCTAGTCGCTCTGCTACACCAGCAGTCTTCAGTGCATAAATACCCACCACAAGTAGCTGCATGAAGATTAGGGATTAGCTTAGTTAGCTGGGTTGCTCTCTAGATAGCGGGGAGACTCCAAACCGAGGTGAGGATTATTCCTCGTTGCGCACGAGGGTACACTTTGTGGTGTCTGTCTGGTCCGATGGTCGTGGTAGATAGCCAACATGGCTGAGGCGTTCATTGACGCGCCGTCTCAGGAGTCCCTGGATGCGTGCACAAAAGAGCAGTTGCTCCGGGTTGCAGAGCATTATTCTGTGGTGGTTGAGGGAGATAAGCGCGTCAAGGAGAACATTAAAAAGGCTATAAAGTCCAAATTGATCGAGGTGGGGATTATGGCTGCGGGTAAACAGGAGTTTTTGTCCATGCCTGCTGCTGGGTCTTTTCAAACTCATGGACTGACGTTTGAGCAGCAGAAGGAGATTTTGCTGCTGCAGATGGGGCATGAGAAGAGTAGACATGAATTGGAAGTTAAAAAGCAGTTAGAAATGGAGAGAAGCCGACAAGGGTTAGAGACTGCAAAGATAGAGCTGGAGAGATATCGTTTGTCTCTGATCGAGGATGGCAAGTTGTTCGGTGAAGAGCAGGGGCCCCGGCCTGCGGGGTATCGCTTTGATGGTAGTAATTTGCGTTGGTTGCCACCGTTTAATGAAAGGGATCCGGACACTTTCTTGTTGTTGTTTGAACGTGTAGCGAAGGCTAGGGATTGGCCCGATGCGGACTGTGCGCTTATGCTTCAGTGTGTCCTTTCAGGGAAAGCACAGGAAGCGTACACCTCTTTGAGTCTGGAGGACAGCTCTAGCTATGCTAAGATAAAAGCTGCGGTGCTGAAGGTGTATGAGCTGGTGCCGGAGGCCTATCGCCAGCGTTTTAGGACCTTGGAGAGGAAAACAGGTCAGACATACGTGGAGTTGGTAAGGGACCTATCAACGGGGTTCAGGCGATGGTTAACTGCCCTTGACGTAGCTACTTTTGAAGATCTGTGTGAGTTAATGGTTTTGGAGCAGTTTAAAAATGTCATTCCGGATCGTGTGGCGACGTATATCATTGAGCGGAAAAGCAAGACTGCTGCTGATGCGGCCGTGTCAGCGGATGAATACGTGTTGCTTCATAAGAGCAGTTTCGGGGAGGGTTCTGTGGCTCGCAGTGCTTGGGGTGTGCGAGGAAGTAGTTCTGGTATGACTTCACAGGAGATGCGTTCAAGGAAGGTGGGAGGTTTTAGATCTGACGGTAGAACAGGTGTCAGGTTGGACAGTGGTGATACCTGTAACTATTGTCGGGAGGAAGGACATTGGAAGGCAGATTGTCCTATATTACAGGCTAGACTAAGGGATGGAAGAAGTAATGTTAGGCCGGCTGCCTTTGCTGCTACGGTTAAGGACGGCGGCGTTGCGGGGGAGCTTACATCTCACTCTTGTGGCCTGGGTGTTTTGGCAGCCTATGCTCCGTTCATTCGAGGTGGATTTGTGTCACTTTTGGGGAGTGAGGTGAAGGTCCCGATTAAAATCCTGAGGGATACAGGGGCCTATGATTCATATATTGTTGACTCTGTTTTGCCTTTGTCTGAGGAGACTGACACGGGGGACTGTGTTCTCAATCGGGGGATGGGTTTGAAGGTTCTCCCTGTTCCTTTGCACAAGATGGTGCTTGACTGTGAGCTGGTGAAGGGCGAGATAGCGGTTGGTGTGCGTCCGGCGTTGCCTATTGAAGGTATACAGTTTATTTTGGGCAACGGTTTGGCTGGGAGCATAGTTTGGACGGACACTTCTCCCGCACCGGTGGTCACATGTTGTCCAAGGGATTCTGCGTCGGACGAGAGCTCCCGAGTGTTGCCTGAAGCTTTTTCATCCTGCGTATTTACGCGCGCTATGAGCAAAGCAGACCCTGACGTGTCATCTGACGATACGGTGGAGGTAGCTTTGGAGGTTCCATCTCTGTCGGAGCTTCCTGTGTCACTGTCACACAGTGAGGTAGTGGAGGAGCAGCGTGGGGATTTGTCTTTGAAATTAGTATTTGAGCGGGTTTTGCCAGGGTCAGAGATAGACAGTGCAGCTAATGGCTATTTTTTGCGGAACGAGGTGTTGTTCAGGAAATGGGTTCCCATGGGGGAGGATGGTGTGGGGAATGAGGTTTTCCAAATGGTGGTGCCAACTAAGTTTCGTCCTCTTGTCTTGGAAGTGGCACATGACAGGTGTGGACATTTTGGGGTGCAGAAAACATACCTTAACATTCTGAAACATTTCTTTTGGCCGTGTGTCAAAAGGGATGTAGCCGCGTACATTAAAACATGTCATGTATGCCAGCTAACGGGAAAACCGAATCAGAAGATCAAGCCAGCGCCATTGCAGCCTATCCCAGCTCTGAGTGAACCATTTACACACCTCATTGTGGACTGTGTGGGTCCATTGCCATGTTCCAAGTCGGGTTACAAATATTCTTTTACAGTGATGTGTCAAACCACCAGGTACCCGGCTGCTTATCCTCTGAGGTCAATCACAACAAAGGCTGTGGTTAAGGCGTTGTCACAATTCATTTCTATATTTGGCATTCCTAAGGTGGTCCAAAGTGACCAAGGGTCGAACTTCTCATCACACATGTTTGGGCAGGTGCTGAAGTTGTTGGGTGTTAGACAGAACCGATCGTCCGCTTATCATGCCCAAAGCCAAGGCGCCTTGGAAAGGTTCCATCAGACCCTTAAGTCTCTCCTACGTGGGTTTTGTGTCGAGCTGGATAGAGACTGGGAAGAGGGGCTTCCATGGTTGTTGTTGGCGGCTAGGGAGGCTGTACAGGAGAGTACGGGTTTTAGCCCAAATGAGTTGGTTTTTGGACATGCTGTGCGTGGTCCCTTGGCGGCACTGAAAGATGACTGTGTGGATACTAAGGTGCCAGGGAGACTGGTGGACTATGTGAATGGTTTTAGACATCGTTTGTTCGTAGCTGGAAGTATGGCACAGGAAAGGTTGTCGGGCTCGCAGGTAAAAATGAAGAGGTTGTATGACCGACGTACGGAGCGACATGAGTTCAGTCCGGGAGACCAGGTGCTGGCGCTTATGCCTATTGTGGGTTCGCCATTTCAGGCTAAGTACACAGGTCCGTACACGGTCACGGAGAAGAAGTCGGAGTTGAATTATGTCATTGCAACGCCGGAACGTAGAAAGGTCAAGCGTCTTTGCCATATAAACCTCCTGAAGCCGTACTATAGGCGTGTAGTGGACACTGACTTGGGGCAGGAGGTAGGGGATGGTGTTCATCCGGCTCTTGCGGTGGCTTCAGAGGGGTTGGTGCAGGAGGGAGATGGGGTGCCGGAGCCTGACGATAGTCTCCTGTACGGGCGGTTGAAAAATTCGGATTCACTCGTTAATTTGGACAGGTTGCTGGCTCATCTGCCAGAGGCAAAACTTGGGGAAATGTCGGAGTTGGTACACAAGTATCCGGGTTTGTTTGGTGATGTGCCTTCACAAACTGACTGGGCGGAGCATGATATTGATGTTGGGGAGGCTCAGCCAATTAAGCAGCACTTCTACCGGATGCCACCAGTTAAACGGGGGTTTTTGGACGCGGAGGTGGAGTACATGCTCCAGAATAACATCGCTGTACCTACATTTTCTAGTTGGGCATCTCCATGTATCTTGGTGCCCAAGCAGGATGGAACACCTAGGTTCTGTACCGACATGAGGAGGGTGAATTCCGTGACGAAATCAGACTCATTTCCTTTGCCGCGTATGGATGACTGTATAGATCAGGTGGGGTCTGCAAAATTTGTAAGCAAATTCGATTTGCTTAAAGGGTATTGGCAAGTGCCTTTGTCGAAGCGTGCGCAGGAGATTGCGGCATTCATCACACCGTCTGGTCTTTATTCCTATAAAGTGATGCCTTTTGGTTTGAAGAATGCCCCTGCAACTTTTCAGCGGTTGATGAATCGTGTAGTTTCCGGATTAAAGGGTTGTGCGGTTTATCTGGATGACTTGGTCATTTACAGCGACACTTGGCATTCACATCTTCAGCGCATCCGAGCACTGTTTGATCGTTTGGCGGAAGCGCGGCTCACCATTAATTTGGCCAAATGTGACTTTGGTAAGGCTACAGTGACGTACCTCGGTCGGGTGGTGGGACAGGGCCGTGTGGCACTAGTTCAGGCCAAGGTCATGGCGATAGCCGGATATCCACAGCCCAGGACAAAGAAGGAGTTGCAAAGGTTTTTGGGCTTAGTGGGGTACTACAGGAGCTTTTGTAAAAACTTTTCGACAATTGTGTTTCCTCTCACTGAACTGCTCAAGGCCAGGGTGAAGTATGTTTGGTCGTCTGAATGTCAAGGGGCTTTTGATACGGTGAGATCTCTGTTGTGCTCGTTTCCCGTGCTGGCTGCTCCTTGTTTCGATAGGGCGTTCATGCTCCAGGTAGATGCCAGCCAGGTGGGAGCAGGTGCCGTCTTGCTTCAGGATGATGACCAGGGATTGGTGAGGCCAGTCAGTTTTTTCTCGAAGAAATTTAACAAGTACCAGGGAAATTACTCTGTTATTGAGAAAGAGGCTTTGTCGCTGATTTGGGCCCTACAGCATTTTAATGTGTATGTAGGAGCAGGAGGGCGGATTTTGGTATATACGGATCACAATCCTTTGACCTTTTTGCATTCCATCAGATGCCCAAATCAGAGGTTGACGCGATGGTCATTGTTTCTTCAGGTGTACGACCTAGATATTAGGCATATTAAAGGAAAGGATAATGTTATTGCGGATGAGTTGTCACGGGCACCGTTGCATTGATGCCGGTGATCCCTTAGGGCCACCGACTTTAAGGGGGGGGGTGTGACGGCCCCTGATCACGGCAGGTGTGCGGGACAGATGGCATGATGCAGCGCACCTGGGCCGGGATTGACAACGGCATAAGAGGCCGGCACTAGTGTTGCTCAGGGCGCGGTTCTATTGGAGCGTACTAGACCGGTGCGATCGTTCACCTCTTGGTCTTTGGGTTACACTTGGGTTGCACCGCCAACATCTACACACCATCATTCACGCACGCACATGGACACCACTGATGTTACTGACTGCCACACGTCATACAGGTAAACGTTTCTTTATGCGTTCAATAAACCTTTTTAAGTATCCCCAAGCTGTTGTCTGTGGAATTTGTTATGGCCTAAGAGCCGGGTCATGACAATACTCAGAAGACATAACCTGTATCTTCTGTTGTTCTATCATCTCGTGTTCATCATGAAACATTTCTCCTCCTGTTGATGTTTTCATGGACTAAAATATGAATGAATTGACTCCTGTTCTCACCGTAGGCGGCGCTGACGAAGGCGAGGCAGGACACGATCCAGAGGAAGGCCATGGTGAGGAAGAGGAGGAGGATGATGATGGTGTGCTGGAGGACGAGCTGCTCTTTTATCCACAGGTCTGCGGGGCCTCGGCCAATCAGAGCGTCCGCTGGTCGGTCCAGCTGGTTATCAGGCCAGAGGCCGTGGGGCGTTCTCACGGGTCACACGCCCCAAACAGCAGCTCTCTGATTGGCTGCTGACAACCAGCTCGTCTTTTAGTTCAGATCTATGATCTGTTGTATTTTAGGTTATTTAAATATGAATATGAACATAACGTTCATACACGACAGAAAGTCCTGGAGGAAATAAAATAATAGATTTACAATATGTTCAACAAAAATGTCACTGATAAAACATGACCTGTATAATAATAATAATGACAAGAAGAAGAAGAAGAAAGTCCGTCCTTAGGCTGGTGAGTCCTTATTGTGGTGAGTCTGTCCTTAGTGTGGTGAGTCTTTCCTTAGTGTGGTGAGTCTTTCCTTAGTGTGGTGAGTCTTTCCTTAGTGTGGTGAGTCTGTCCTTAGGGTGGTGAGTCTGTCCTTAGGGTGGTGAGTCCTTATTGTGGTGAGTCTTTCCTTAGTGTGGTGAGTCTTTCCTTAGGGTGGTGAGTCTGTCCTTAGTGTGGTGAGTCTTTCCTTAGTGTGGTGAGTCTGTCCTTATTGTGGTGAGTCTGTCCTTAGGGTGGTGAGTCTGTCCTTAGGGTGGTGAGTCTGTCCTTAGTGTGGTGAGTCTTTCCTTAGTGTGGTGAGTCTTTCCTTAGTGTGGTGAGTCTGTCCTTAGGGTGGTGAGTCTGTCCTTAGGGTGGTGAGTCTGTCCTTAGGGTGGTGAGTCTGTCCTTAGGGTGGTGAGTCTGTCCTTAGTGTGGTGAGTCTGTCCTTAGTGTGGTGAGTCTGTCCTTAGGGTGGTGAGTCTGTCCTTAGGGTGGTGAGTCTGTCCTTAGGGTGGTGAGTCTGTCCTTAGGGTGGTGAGTCTGTCCTTAGTGTGGTGAGTCTGTCCTTAGGGTGGTGAGTCTGTCCTTAGGGTGGTGAGTCTGTCCTTAGTGTGGTGAGTCTGTCCTTATTGTGGTAAGTCTGTCCTTAGGGTGGTGAGTCTGTCCTTAGGGTGGTAAGTCTGTCCTTAGGGTGGTGAGTCTGTCCTTAGTGTGGTGAGTCTGTCCTTAGGGTGGTGAGTCTGTCCTTAGGGTGGTGAGTCTGTCCTTAGGGTGGTGAGTCTGTCCTTATTGTGGTAAGTCTGTCCTTAGGGTGGTGAGTCTGTCCTTAGGGTGGTGAGTCTGTCCTTAGGGTGGTGAGTCTGTCCTTAGGGTGGTGAGTCTGTCCTTAGGGTGGTGAGTCTGTCCTTAGGGTGGTGAGTCTGTCCTTATTGTGGTAAGTCTGTCCTTAGGGTGGTGAGTCTGTCCTTAGGGTGGTGAGTCTGTCCTTATTGTGGTAAGTCTGTCCTTAGGGTGGTGAGTCTGTCCTTAGGGTGGTGAGTCTGTCCTTATTGTGGTAAGTCTGTCCTTAGGGTGGTGAGTCTGTCCTTAGGGTGGTGAGTCTGTCCTTAGGGTGGTGAGTCTGTCCTTAGGGTGGTGAGTCTGTCCTTAGGGTGGTGAGTCTGTCCTTAGGGTGGTGAGTCTGTCCTTATTGTGGTGAGTCTGTCCTTAGGGTGGTGAGTCTGTCCTTAGGGTGGTGAGTCTGTCCTTATTGTGGTAAGTCTGTCCTTAGGGTGGTGAGTCTGTCCTTAGGGTGGTGAGTCTGTCCTTAGGGTGGTGAGTCTGTCCTTAGGGTGGTGAGTCTGTCCTTATTGTGGTGAGTCTGTCCTTAGGGTGGTGAGTCTGTCCTTAGGGTGGTGAGTCTGTCCTTAGGGTGGTGAGTCTGTCCTTAGGGTGGTGAGTCTGTCCTTAGGGTGGTGAGTCTGTCCTTATTGTGGTGAGTCTGTCCTTAGGGTGGTGAGTCTGTCCTTAGGGTGGTGAGTCTGTCCTTAGTGTGGTGAGTCTGTCCTTAGTGTGGTGAGTCTGTCCTTAGGGTGGTGAGTCTGTCCTTAGGGTGGTGAGTCTGTCCTTAGGGTGGTGAGTCTGTCCTTATTGTGGTGAGTCTGTCCTTAGGGTGGTGAGTCTGTCCTTAGGGTGGTGAGTCTGTCCTTAGGGTGGTGAGTCTGTCCTTAGGGTGGTGAGTCTGTCCTTAGGGTGGTGAGTCTTTCCTTATTGTGGTAAGTATGTCCTTAGTGTGGTAAGTCTGTACTTAGTGTGGTGAGTATATGAGTCGTAAGAAGGAACAAAAGTAAAAAAAGTAATATTATAATATGCCATGAAAAGTTATATAATAAGTCTTGAAAAGTAACTATATATATATATATATATATATATATATATATAATAATGTGTTAATAAAAAAGTGATATTATATTAAGCCATGAAAAGTAAAAAAAAAAAAAAAGTAATAATATATTATTAGTTATGAAAGGTTTTTATTATAGAATTACATGCAAACTCATATTTTAATCTGTCATGAAAAGTTAAAAAAAAAGCAATTATATAAGTCTTGAAAAGTAACTTTAAAAAAAGTGGTAATATATGGTCAGTTGGGTCCCCGGCTCGGTGTCCTTAACCCCAGTACAGGTCCATTTACCATAATTAGTCATGAAGAGTAACACAGTTATATAAGTAAGTATAAGTCATTTTACTTTTCGTGACACATTATAATTGAACTTTTTTCACTTTTATGTAATTCTAAAATATTACTTTTTTTTTTTACTTTTTATGACTTCACTCATTTCACTGAAAAGTAATAAACATAATATTATATATCATGAAAAGTAATATAATGTCACTAGTATTGAACACTATGGGGACATCCACCAGATGGAAGTTTGAATCTTTTATTCTTCTTTATTTTAGGGACAAAAGTGTTTCACATGTTTACTAAAAGGCCCAAACGCACAATGCCAACAAAAGTGAAACCTAATTCATAATTCAGGTCTGATTCCTCCATAACCAATCCACGCTCTCCCACCAAGTCACATGACAGTCGATTGTTTGTCATTCCACAGACAAACAATCCATGAACATGAGCTCCTTCGCACAGGTAATAATATGAATTAATATTAATAATACTGTTTTTATCTGATGAATATTATTGAAGAAAAGGAGACAAATATAATAAATATAACAGGCGATTCAAAAGTGACGATTATTATAAAAACACATCATGGGCTGTTGTTCAACCTGCCGGGTTTGATGACTTTGTTTCCTTTAATGACAGTGAAGTTCATTCATCATCTTCAGGGCTCTGACCCGTCTGGACCAGAGCCCTGAAGCCCTGAAGCCCTGAAGCCCTGAAGACGACCCACAGACCTTCATGGAGGAACACCATGAAGGTCTGTGGGTCGTCTTCAGGGCTCTGACCCGTCTGGACCAGAGCCCTGAAGCCCTGAAGACGACCCACAGACCTTCATGGAGGAACACCATGAAGGTCTGTGGGTCGTCTTCAGGGCTCTGACCCGTCTGGACCAGAGCCCTGAAGCCCTGAAGCCCTGAAGACGACCCACAGACCTTCATGGAGGAACACCATGAAGGTCTGTGGGTCGTCTTCAGGGCTCTGACCCGTCTGGACCAGAGCCCTGAAGCCCTGAAGCCCTGAAGACGACCCACAGACCTTCATGGAGTATCTTTATGTTGTGTCTGAAGGTCAGGAGGGACCCTGTTCAGTAATCCATACATGAACGTATCCACTAACAAGAATTGAATTTATATTAAAGCCTGAAAAAACGTTTTTATACTTTAACTACATTTTGTTGATAAAACTTCCATATATTTACTTAAATAATGATTTACCACTTGACTTACGTACATGATCTGATTATGTCTTGTGAGCTGGACCTTCAGTGGGACGTGTCCATCAAAGTGAAATGACGTGGTAGTCGTTAAATACTCGGCAGGACATAAAAACAGCTTCATATAAAACATTCACAATGTGAAGTCATCATAAAGTCAAACTGAGAACACATTCTGCTTCTATAAAGCTTCAGAGCAAAGACCTTCTCATCACATGTGGTCACATTGTCACCTGGGGGGGTCAATGAACACCGGGGTCCACATATCTCAACATTGACCAGTCAGATGATCAATAACAGATTCCCTATGTGTCCAAAAAGCTGCAAGAGGAAGCAGGTCTGCCGGGCCTCAGCTGATCCTGGTCCACATCTGTCCTCACAGAGAGGGTAGACCATGTGACCACATCAGATCAGCTGACTGGATTAAAGCAGACGGTAAATCGACCCCTGCTGTCGTTCAACGTGTGAATAAACACTCTTTAGAATAATAAAATATAACCAGTCCAACGGATATCTGTCAATCTGGGGTCTGTTAGCATATGGAGTCAGAAGTCTGTTGAGGACTGAACCCGCCAGACTTCCGTTGTGGATCCTAAACGCTGTTGTTCAGGGTTCACAGGTCTTCGTACAGCAGCATGCCGTTGAAGAGGGTGAGGGGCTCCACAGAGTGGGCCAGTTTGCCCATCACCAGGTCGATGCAGACCGTGTCCCGAGTCTGCAGAGGCAAGATGATGTTGAAGACAGCCAGAGACCCCGGAGGGGTTTTGGCTTCCGCCACGGGGTTGTTCTCCAGGCCCTCGGGCTGGTAGCCTCCGGAGTCCACCCGGGCCATGCCGTAGTTGGACTTAGACAGAACCGCCTCGATCTTCTCGTTCTTATGGCCCGTCAGGATGGCACTAAAGAAGTAACGTCCATCGACGGGGGCGGTGAAAATACCTGAAGGGGAAAGATTCAGAGTGTGAACATTGATCGACCAATCAAAGAACTGATTTCATATTTCCTTCTCTTGACTGTTTCCTTCATTGTGTTAATGTCACTCTCAGCAGCATCAGAGATTGGGAGTATTTTGATTGCCTCAACATGACAGAGCTAACAGCGCTAACAGAGCTAACAGTGTTTAGCTGAGGGGTAACTGGAGGAGGGCGCTGCGTTCACGTTCATCCAAAGCACTTTCTCATTCGCCCTTTGATGACCAAGTTGCTGGTCTGACCACGGGAGGTTTGGAGTTCTTGCTCAGGGACTTTTAAACATGTGGAGCCGGGGATCGAACCTCCGATGAGGGGACGACCCTACTGAGACACAGCGTCCCTTCCCGTTTACCTGTTCTCGGATCGTAAAAGTCTCCTTCATTGACAAAGACCTTGTCAAAGAGGATGGTTCCAGCTCTCTCCATGGGAACAGTGAGGGCAGCAGAGAAGGAAAGTCTGGGCACGTGGGCGTCGACACCGGAGACACCTGAAGACACAGGTGAGAAGGTGAGAAGGTCTGGACTGTCTGAACGAGAAGGTAAGAAGGACTGTCTGAACAACAAGGTGAGAAGGTGAGAAGGTCTGGACTGTCTGAACGAGAAGGAAAGAAGGTCTGAACTGTCTGAACGAGAAGATAAGAAGGACTGTCTGAACAACAAGGTGAGAAGGTCTGGACTGTCTGAAGGTGAAGGTGAGAAGGTGAGAAGGTGAGCAGGTGAGAAGGTGAGAAGGTGAGAAGGTCTGTCTGGACTGTCTGAACGAGAAGGTGAGAAGGTGAGAAGGTAAGAAGGACTGTCTGAACAACAAGGTGAGAAGGTCTGGACTGTCTGAAAGAGAAGGTGAGAAGGTGAGAAGGTGAGAAGGTGAGAAGGTGAGCAGGTGAGCAGGTGAGAAGGTGAGAAGGTGAGAAGGTCTGGACTGTCTGAACGAGAAGGTGAGAAGGTGAGCAGGTGAGCAGGTGAGCAGGTGAGCAGGTGAGCAGGTGAGAAGGTGAGAAGGTGAGAAGGTCTGTCTGGACTGTCTGTTCCTTTTTGCTTGTTTATTTGTTTTTAATTGTTATGTCTTCCCTGCAGTTATTAAACAAAAACACATTAGGATGAAATAAAAGATGAAATGAAATATGAAATAAAACAAGCGACGTCATTGGCCGGTGAATGAAACCTTTCCGCCAATGAGGAGCTAGTGTGTAATCCTGCAGGTTGCTGAGTTATTTAAACTCAATATTATATAAAGTAAATCCGTACCTGGTTCACCTTTGGGACCTGCGAAAAAACATCAGAGCTGCTGTTAGAAAAAAGGTGAACATAGAACAGATGGTCTTCATATCCAGAGGGTCCTGTTCATTAATTGGACCTCCATGTTTTTATATACTCTGCTTCCTCCTCTTTAATATCAATATGTGTAAATATATAAAATATGGGTTGTACCAGGCTGACCTCGGGCTCCACCTTCCCCTTGTCGCCCAGGGAGTCCCGGCAGCCCGTTGAAGCCTCTCTCTCCTGGGGGTCCTGGGGGTCCTGGCAGGGCTGGGGGTCCTGGGGGTCCGGGCAGGGCTGGGGGTCCTGGGGGTCCTGGGGGTCCGGGTAGGGCTGTGTGATAATGTGAATGATATGAAGTGACACAAATCATACTTAGATTCAAACGATAAGAACAGATTAGGAAGTTGAAACGCACTCGTTACCCATCATTCCTTGTGTTTGTTAATACCAGGGGACTCCGTTAGCACGTTAGCATGTTAGCTGAATGTTTCATATAAAACAGATAGTCCTTGATTGTGATTGGCTGAGAGGCAACTGAACCCGTTGTAAAATACTTATACTCTCTATAATGTTGTACTACTAATGCTACTCATTAATTATGATGCACATGGCACTTGTACTGCAGTCCCTAGTACTTTTAGTACAATACAGTTGAATCTGAATCAATGCAACAATTAGTCGCCTATTGATTCAAAATGTCAGGTTTTGAACCAATAGGTACAGTTTGTAGCTCACCGGTCCGGTCGTGCTCAGAGGAACTCTGCAGGTCTCTGAAGACCTGGTTCAGGCTGGAGTTCAGAGTCTTCATCCTGCTGTAGACGTCGTCCTGGTTCTTCTGAATGGAGTCCATGATTCCTCCATGATAGACGACCGACTCATTCAGACCAGAAACACAGGTCCACAAACCCGACACGTGTCGGTTCAGACCTGAACACATTAAGGAACCACAAGGCCCAGAGAACCATCCAATCAGACGGGCTCTGTATGCCACGCCTCCACACTAGAAACCATATCTCAGAAACCACATGGAGCCAAGGACTCGAGGATAGAAGTTACCCATTGGGTTGTGGAGTTGGCACCGTGTTGTTTTATGCAACCAGAAGTGACAGGAGAGGGCGGAGCTAAATCTAACAAAGCTCTGAAGACCTCAAAGTGAACGCTACCTTCTTTGATCTTGAGGATGGAGTCGGAGACCCCGTCCAGCCTCCCACAGACTCCCTCCAGCTTCGACAGCCTCTTCTCCAGCCCGTCTCCAGACCTCTTACAGTCCCCCATCTCGACCAGGAGCGTGCTCTCGAACCGCCGGACGTCCCCGTCCGTGGCGTCCAGGCGGTCGCGGCTGTCCTCGATGTGCTCCGTCACCTCCTGCTGGATCTTGTCCAGCTCGGAGATGATCTTATCCTTTGTGTTTCCTGTCAGGGATCACAGGGTAAACGTGAGCTCCGGAGCGGCGTCGGGATAAATGCAGAGTCGGCGTCGCCGAGCGGGGCTCACCGAGGTCGGTGATGGCGCTGCCGTGTTTCTGCACCGTGTGTTCGAGCCCCTTCAGGGTGTCGTTGATGGAGCTGAAGGTGAGGATGACCTCGGACAATTCGCCCTGCAGCGTCTTCAGGTGGTTGTTGTTGATGGATCCTCCGATCACGCTGTGGCCGTCTAAAGGCTTCTCAGCATCCAAGCCAGGTCCTCGTCCGCCGGGGCCACCGGTGTCACCAGAACCACCAGAAGCACCACCTAGTAAGGGTTGATTTTGCAAACCACTTTAATTATCTCTTCATTAAAAATGGTTTAACTTACAATAAAACATCGACCAGCTCGTCCCACCAGGAGGTTCATTTGATCTGATTTGATTTTGGGGGAAACAACGGTTTTGTAATTTAATTATTTGCAATGGAATTTGTGAGTGTGGCTGATACATTTTGTGCCTCCAGAAAAATGTATATAATAAAACAATAAGACGCAAAACATTTGTACAATCATATAATCCTGATGTTAAACTCAGACAAAACTGAAGTTATTTTACTGGCCCTGAACACCTCAGAGATCAATGATCTGGTGATGTGGTTTCTGTAGATGGCATTGTCCTGGCATCCAACACCACTGTAAAGAATCTCTAGTTATCTTTGACCGAGACTTGTCCTTTAACTCCACGTTAAGCAAATCTCAAGGATTGCATTTTTTCATCTACGTAACATTTCAAAAATCAGGCACATCTTGTCCCAAAAAGATTCAGAAAAGCTGGTTCACGCGTTTGTTACTTCCAGACTAGATTACTGCAACTCCTTATTATCAGGCTGCTCTAATAAGTCTCTTAAATCCCTCCAGTTGATCCAGAATGCTGCAGCTCGTGTACTCACAAAAACTAAGAAAAGAGATCACATGACTCCTGTATTAGCTGCTCTGCACTGGCTCCCTGTAAAATCAAGAATCACATTTAAAATTCTTCTCCTCACCTACAAAGCCGTGATTGGTGATGCACCATCATATCTTAAGGAGCTTGTAGTACCATATTGCCCCACTAGAGAGCTGCGCTCACTAAATGCGGGGCTACTTGTGGATCCTAGAGTCCTAAAAAGTAGGATGGGAGCCAGAGCCTTCACTTATCAAGCTCCTCTTTTATGGAACCAGCTTCCACTTTCAGTCCTGGAGGCAGACACAGTCACCTCATTCAAGAATAGACTTAAGACTTTCCTCTTTAATAGTGCTTATAGTTAGGGCTGAATCAGGTTTGCCCTGGTCCAGCCCCTTGATATGCTGCTATAGGCTTATAGGCTGCTGGGGGATGTTTTAGGATACACTGAGCACCTATCTCCTCTTCTCTCTCTCCTTATGGATACATTTACATCTCTCCATTGCACCTTATTAACTCTGCTTCCTCCCCGGAGTCTTTGTGACTTCATGTCTCATAGGGTCCATTGGACCTGGAGGTGTCTGATGCTGGTCCTGGATCCTGGGCCAGACCTCATTTTGCGATGCCTCATGCCTGGTGAGCCAGCCTCCGGCCCATGGCCCTGCATGCCCCCCCCCCTCCTCTCTAGCTCCTTCTGCTTCATGGATTGTGGAGGTCTGGATCGTGGTCCATGCCTATTACTCATTATTCATACATTGTCATATTCATGTAATGTGTTTATGTAACTCTGTAACTCTGTTCATCTGGCCATCCGGGGGAGAGGGATCCTCCTCTGCTGCTCTCCTGAAGGGTTCTTACCTTTTTTACCCTGAAAGGGTTTTTTCTATTATTTGGTAGTTGTTCCTGATCCGATGTGAGGTTAAAGGTCAGGGATGTCGTATTGTGTACAGATTAGAAAGTCCTCTGAGGGGAGTTTGTAATTTGAGATTTTGGGCTACACAAAATAAACTGAATTGAAAACTGAATATACAATCAAATACAATCATTTGATTGGTTGCTCTGACCTGTGGGCGTGTCCGGGCTGGTCTTACATTGGCCGGTGCACCTCCTGACGTCGTCTCGTAGCAGGCGGACATTGTCCTCCAGCTGTGAACACATGTGGAAGCAGCCTTCTTTCCCAGAGTCCAGTCTTATCTGGAGTCTGTTGATGTGGCTCTGCATGCGCCCCAGTGCATGGTGGGAATGATTCTTCAGCCTCTGCAGCTCGTCCTCCACCTTCCCGCACAACTCGCAGTCCTGCCCCAGCAGCTCCACCTCGGTCACGATTCGGTTAAAGTGCTCGCCATGATCCCCGGTCAGGTCCTTGATCTTACGGACATCTTGGCTCAGGTCCACAACCTTGGGAATGATTCACGTTAATATTCATAAAGATCTATTCAAGAGTGATAGCTATGTCAAGGTGTTGCTTTTAGTTTAGCTTAGCCTTCTGCTTACCTCCCCAGCCGTCACAGTTTCTGCAGCACAGAAGGTTAAACTATTAAAGAGATGTGGGGCTCCTTGTCTGTAAACAGTGTAGAATCAAAGCATGGCCAGCGGCATTGGAAGGCCTGCGGTCCCTCAGCCTAATTCCTCAACGCTTGAAGACCATATTGCCAGGAGGGGAGCAGGTGGAAGCTACAAAGTCTCACTAGCCTAATAGCTAGCTCTGGATATGGATGAGTAAGCTAACTTAGCTAACTAGCCAGCCATCCTCTCCGGAGCTCTCCTCCTAGTAAAGAAGTCTAATAGCGGTATAGTAGTTGGCTAATATGAATCCATTGGTACCTTTCTCAGGTAACCCTTGCGTCCCCTACAGTCAGTAACTGTACATATAGAGGGAAACTTGCATTTTCTTTAGCCACTATTTGCATTCCTATAATAAAAAAACATTATATTATAAAGACTTGTGGGGGATCTATATCTCACCTTGTCGAGCAGAGAGTCTCCAGACACCGACATGTCTTTGAGTTGAGTGTTAAAGTGTCGAATCTGATCCTCATTGGCGACCACTCTCCACTCCAGGGATTTTTCTGTTGTCCCTTCTTTTTGTCCTCCCGACCCAGATAACCCTTTGTCTGCACCTCCTCCTGTAGATCCTCCTCCTGTAGATCCTTTTCCCGTAGATGCTCCTCCTGTAGATCCTCCTCCTGTAGATCCTTTTCCAGTAGATGCTCCTCCTGTAGATTCTCTACCTGTAGATCCTCCTCCTGTGGATCCTCCTGTGGATCCTCCTGTTCCAGATCCTCCAGTGGATCCTCCTCCGGTAGTTCCTCTTTCTGTTGTAGATCCTCCTGTTCCAGATCCTCCTGTTGTAGATCCTCCTCCATCTCCACCTGCTCCCCACCTTCCTCCTGTATCTCCCCGGTCACCGCTACCCCTTCCTCCTCCTCCTCCTTCAGACCCTCCACAGCTGCACTCCTCCAGCCTCCGGCTGATGAGCGATGTGTTGTTTTCCAGCTTCGACAGCCTCTTGCCGTGGTCGCTCACCCCGTCCTTCACCAGCCCTACGTCCAGCTCAACGTCTACGATCCTGAAGGCCTGGTCATCAAACCGGTCCAGGAACACTGTCCTCAGGTCCCCCAGTTCTCTGTGGAAGTAGTCCTTCAGGTCGTTCTCGAGGTATGAGCAGCTCTGCTCGGTCCGCTGCACGGTGTTGTTGATATGCCGCTCCAGATCCCTCAGACGATTGTCCAGTCGGTCCTCCGTCACCACAACATCCCTCCCACGTCCCCCGATTCCACCGCCACCACCGAACCCTCCTCCTCGGAAGCCGCCGTTCTCGTTGTTGCCGCCTCCTCCGCTGAACTCCTTGTCCAGACGGTTCTGCAGAACGTCAAAGTTCTCTGAGGCTGAGCTGATCTTGCGCTCAGCGTCAGTGACGCGGTTTTGGAGGTCATTGACGGTTGCACAGCATCCTTGTGAGCGCACCACCTCCCGTCGCAGTCCATCCAGGCCCTGCCGATACCGAAGGTCCATGGCATTTAGCTGCTTCTCCAGAGCTCGGATGCTCTCCCTGTCCTCCTGCTGCTGTCTGCGTAGATCCTCCACACCGGCCTAGGAAACACAAAGACCCGTTTAACTCAACCAACAAACGTTTTACTTCAGCTGCACTTTTTATGTTTTCTATTTCACGCACTTCGGTCAGAAAGCCGCAATGTTAATTCAGACGAATGACTTGAAGAAGATGATACCTGACAGGAGGAGCAGGATAGCGACACCCTCCTCTCCAACTCCCTCAGGATCTCCTCCTTCAACGAATTCAACTTCCCTCCACCCAGTCCTCCTCCGGACAGACCTCCGTCCAGGTCGTTCCCTTTCCCATTCACCAGGTGGTTGTTGATGCTGACCAGGGTCTTATCATGGGCCTGTTGGAGCAGAGACACCTCAGCTTCAGTCGAAGCATGTATTGGTGCTCCTCAAGTCCTCACAGATAAAACAGGGACTCACCTGTGTGCGGTTGTCCAGCTGGTCCAGTTTAGTCTGAATGCTGTGAATCGTCTCTTTAATCTCCGGCTGAGCTGCATCAGCAGGGTTTCTTCCTCCTGAAGAGGTATCTTCTCCTCCTCCTCCTCCTCCACTGACGCCCGGTTTGTTGACTTCCTGTTGAAATTGTTCGTTCACGGTGGTTTGAAGGTCCTGGAGGTTTTTGGTCAAACTCTGGATCTTCTCCTCCAGCTGCCTCATCTTCTCGTTCTCAACTCGTCCTGGAAGAGCAGGAAGCGGCAAAGTTGGTGCTCCAATCACAGAAGCGTTTACAGTCACATGGAGACAAAGGCGGGGCCACACAGAGACGAAGGCGGGGCCACACAGAGACGAAGTCGGGGCCACACAGAGACGAAGGCGGGGCCACACAGAGACGAAGGCGGGGCCACACGTCTGAAAGTAACAATACTTCGAATCAATGGAAATGAGAATCCACTTACCACTGTGTCCTCCACTCTGTCCAGATCCAGAACTGCCTCCTCCCTGACCTCCTCCCCTCTGAACTCCTCCCCCCTGACCATAGCCCGTGCCTCCTCCCTGACCTCCTCCCCCCTGACCATAGCCCGTGCCTCCTCCCTGACCTCCTCCTCCTTGACCTCCTCCCCCCTGACCATAGCCCGTGCCTCCTCCCTGACCTCCTGCTCCCTGACCTCCTCCCCCCTGACCATAGCCCGTGCCTCCTCCCTGACCTCCTCCTCCTTGACCTCCTCCACCCTGACCATAGCCCGTGCCTCCTCCCTGACCATAGCCTGTCCCTACTCCTTGACCTCCTCCTCCCTGTCCATAGCCTGTCCCTCCTCCCTGACCTCCTCCCCCATGACCTCCTCCCCCCTGTCCATAGCCCGTGCCTCCTCCCTGACCTCCTCCCCCCTGACCATAGCCCGTGCCTCCTCCCTGACCTCCTGCTCCCTGACCTCCTCCCCCCTGACCATAGCCCGTGCCTCCTCCCTGACCTCCTGCTCCCTGACCTCCTCCCCCCTGGCCATAGCCCGTCCCTCCTCCCTGACCTCCTCCCCCATGACCTCCTCCCCCCTGTCCATAGCCCGTGCCTCCTCCCTGACCTCCTCCCCCCTGTCCCCCCGGTCTGGGCTGAGATCTGGTGGTAGAAATCTGGGTTCCTGCCCCTCCGACTGGACCTCCATTGCAGTCCTCTCCACTGTAGCCGTGGCAACACTTCCACTCCATCTGCGTCACCATCTTGTGGGCCACTTTGTACCGCGGCCTCATGTAGGTCCGGTATCTGAAGAGACACGAGGAGTTCATTGTGTGTGTGTGTGTGTGTGTGTGTGTGTGTGTGTGTGTGTGTGTGTGTGTGTGTGTGTGTGTGTGTGTGTGTGTGTGTGTGTGTGTGTGTGTGTGTGTGTGTGTGTGTGTGTACTTACACCACCACCCTGCTGCACTGTCCGCTCCCCCAGCTGCAGGGATGATAATCAGGCTTCACGTAGGCTTCCACTCCGTCCTCGACCACACAGCTCACCGACCTCGTCACCACAAACGCACACCAGTTCCTGTTCAACACACACACACACAGAGAGGGGTTTTAGTCACATGATTAATAAACAGAAGGTCAGGAGGACGGTTCTCATGATGGATCAACTTCCTGTCAACAAATAAAAACATTTGACCTCCACAGAAAGTACAAAACAGAATCTCATCCGATTAAAGTATTTAAGACTCGGTGAGTCATTCGGGCGTTCGATTGAATTTGCTGATGATGACATCACAGCTTTTCACTGCCAAACTGTTTCTGTGTGTGTGTGTATGGGGGGGGGGGGGGGGGGGGGGTCCTTGTGGTTTCTTGTAGTGCACCCACTGGTGATGCAATAAACAGTCTGAAAGTTTCCATATTATTCAATTGAAAACAAACATGAATCTTAATCAAAGAAAAGAATATATATATATATATATATATATATATATATATATATATATATATATATATATAGCAGCTCTGGTTACTACACACAATCTGAATAACATAGGCATCAAACCCACAACCCCGTGAAGACCTGCTCAAGTCCTCAAGTCCTGAACTTAAAGCGATGGTGAGAGGAGCTCATGGATGAAGAGGAGCTCATATATGAAGAGGAGCTCATAGATGAAGCCTTGTTGATGAAGAGGAGCTCATAGATGAAGAGGAGCTCATAGATGAAGCCTTGTTGATGAAGAGGAGCTCATGGATGAAGAGGAGCTCATAGATGAAGAGGAGATCATGGATGAAGAGGAGCTCATAGATGAAGCCTTGTTGATGAAGAGGAGCTCATAGATGAAGAGGAGCTCATAGATGAAGCCTTGTTGATGAAGAGGAGCTCATAGATGAAGAGGAGCTCATAGATGAAGCCTTGTTGATGAAGAGGAGCTC
Source organism: Cyclopterus lumpus (assembly GCF_009769545.1). NCBI lineage: Eukaryota > Metazoa > Chordata > Actinopteri > Perciformes > Cyclopteridae > Cyclopterus > Cyclopterus lumpus. The sequence goes on from NC_046968.1 coordinate 30,334,310, forward strand.
ATAGATGAAGAGGAGCTCATAGATGAAGCCTTGTTGATGAAGAGGAGCTCATAGATGAAGAGGAGCTCATAGATGAAGCCTTGTTGATGAAGAGGAGCTCATAGATGAAGAGGAGATCATGGATGAAGCCTTGTTGATGAAGAGGAGCTCATAGATGAAGAGGAGCTCATAGATGAAGCCTTGTTGATGAAGAGGAGCTCATAGATGAAGAGGAGCTCATAGATGAAGAGGAGCTCATAGATGAAGCCTTGTTGATGAAGAGGAGCTCATAGATGAAGCTTAAGGAGCTTCAGTTGGCCAGCTTTCATTATCAGGTCACAGTGTGACGTCACAGCTGTCAGCTGACATCAGACCGGGATTCAAACCAGCAACTCTTCCTGTCCACTCTTTCACAATAAAAACATCTGCTGCACACACACACACACACTCACTGCAGTGAGGTTATCGAACCCTGACGTCACCTCTTCGATCATCTGCACCCTCCTCC
>NC_046968.1:30337296-30339796 GCF_009769545.1 Cyclopterus lumpus
CCTACCTGAAACACCTGGAAACACCTACCTGAAACACCTAGCTGAAACACCTGGAAACACCTACCTGAAACACCTAGCTGAAACACCTGGAAACACCTACCTGAAACACCTGGAAACACCTACCTGAAACACCTGGAAACACCTACCTGAAACACCTGGAAATACCTACCTGGAAATACCTACCTGAAACACCTGGGACCACCTGGAAACACCTGGTTCAGGTCTTTCTGCTCCCCAGTCATCCAGTGGCTCTTTGTGGGATCTTCATGTGTTCATTGTTTGTTCGTATATTAATGATCTCAGAGTTTAATCAACTTTAATAAACAACACATACTTTGGTTCAGGTTCAGGTTCAGGTGGTGGTTTTGAACCAGGATCTGGTCTAGCTTCAGCGTTGAGGGCTTGGTGTGTTTAACGTGGAGCGAGTGGGTTTATCTTCACTCGGCTGACATCACTGTTAACATTCCTGGAGTTAATGTAAACAACGGACCCTGAACGCAGCGCAACCGGTCGAGTGCTAATAATGACGGAAACCATCTGTTGTTGAACCTGTCAGGACGCGCTGCCATAGTGCCTCTGAGCAACACACTGATGACCAACCCATGTCTGTAACGATACCACACGGTCTCCTCCTTTAAGGTCCCCTTCAGGCCTGGAGGCCCATGCCCCGCCCCCTCCTCTGTCACCTGTCCGTCCAGCAGCTGATCACCTGGCGGTCAGAGCTCAGGTGCAAGCTGCTCGTTATCACTCCATACCCATAAAGAGTTGAAACATCCATAATATTATGACATCACTAGAACATGATTATAGTCGTCTGCTTCGTTTGAACCACGACTTCAGGATCCGTTCACTCCGTTAGAACTTCAATCGGTTGTAAAACCACAGAAGAAGTCCCGAGGGTCACTTCCTGTTGACTGTGATGACTCCCGTCAGCGGGGTCAAAGGTCACTGAGAAACCAACCCACCCTCCCGCTTCTCTTCCAACAGCCCGGTTCTTTAGCAACAGGTCGGTTCTTTACCTACAGGTCGGTTCTAATCCAACAGCCCGGTTCTTTACCTACAGGTCGGTTCTTTACCTACAGGTCGGTTCTTTAGCAACAGGTCGGTTCTTTACCTACAGGTCGGTTCTAATCCAACAGCCCGGTTCTTTACCTACAGGTCGGTTCTTTACCTACAGGTCGGTTCTTTAGCAACAGGTCGGTTCTTTACCTACAGGTCAGTTCTTTACCTTCGGGTCGGTTCTTTACCTACAGGTCGGTTCTTTACCTTCGGGTCGGTTCTTTACCTACAGCCTGGTTCTTTACCTACAGGTCGGTTCTCATCCAACAGCCCGGTTCTTTACCTACAGCCCGGTTCTTTACCTTCAGGTCGGTTCTTTACCTACTGGTCGGTTCTTTAGCAACAGGTCGGTTCTTTACCTACGGGTCGGTTCTAATCCAACAACCCGGTTCTTTACCTAAAAGTCGGTTCTTTACCTACAGCCCGGTTCTTTACCTTCAGGTCGGTTCTTTACCTACTGGTCGGTTCTTTAGCAACAGGTCGGTTCTTTACCTACGGGTCGGTTCTAATCCAACAGCCCGGTTCTTTACCTACAGGTCGGTTCTTTAGCAACAGCCCGGTTCTTTACCTACAGGTCGGTTCTTTACCTACAGGTCGGATCTTTACCTACGGGTAGGTTCTTTACCTACAGCCTGGTTCTTTACCTTCGGGTCGGTTCTTTACCTACAGGTCGGTTCTTTACCTACAGGCTGGATCTTTACCTACGGGTTGGTTCTTTACCTACAGCCTGGTTCTTTACCTTCGGGTCGGTTCTTTACCTACAGCCTGGTTCTTTACCTACAGGTCGGTTCTTTACCTACAGGTCGGTTCTAATCCAACAGCCCGGTTCTTTACCTACAGGTCGGTTCTTTACCTACAGCCCGGTTCTTTACCTACAGGTCGGTTCTTTAGCAACAGGTCGGTTCTTTACCTACAGGTCGGTTCTAATCCAACAGCCCGGTTCTTTACCTACAGATCGGTTCTTTACCTACAGATCGGTTCTTTACCTACGGGTCGGTTCTTTACCTATAGCCTGGTTCTTTACCTTCGGGTCGGTTCTTTACCTACAGCCCAGTTCTTTACCTACAGGTCGGTTCTTTACCTACGGGTCGGTTCTTTACCTACAGCCTGGTTGTTTACCTTCGGGTCGGTTCTTTACCTACAGGTCGGTTCTAATCCAACAGCCCGGTTCTTTACCTACAGGTCGGTTCTTTACCTACAGCCCGGTTCTTTACCTACAGGTCGGTTCTTTACCTACGGGTCGGTTCTTTACCTATAGCCTGGTTCTTTACCTTCAGGTCGGTTCTTTACCTATAGCCTGGTTCTTTACCTTCAGGTCGGTTCTTTACCTATAGCCTGGTTCTTTACCTTCAGGTCGGTTCTTTACCTACAGGTCGGTTCTTTACCTATAGCCTGGTTCTTTACCTACAGGTCGGTTCTAATCCAACAGCCCGGTTCTTTA
>NC_046968.1:30344796-30392296 GCF_009769545.1 Cyclopterus lumpus
GTTTAGAGGTGAAGAGGTTAGTTTAGTGTTGAGGTGAAGAGGTTAGTTTAGAGGTGAAGAGGTTAGTTTAGTTTAGAGGTGAAGAGGTTAGTTTAGTGTTGAGGTGAAGAGGTTAGTTTAGTTTAGAGGTGAAGAGGTTAGTTTAGTGTTGAGGTGAAGAGGTTAGTTTAGAGGTGAAGAGGTTAGTTTAGTGTTGTGGTGAAGAGGTTAGTTTAGAGGTGAAGAGGTTAGTTTAGTGTTGAGGTGAAGAGGTTAGTTTAGAGGTGAAGAGGTTAGTTTAGTGTTGAGGTGAAGAGGTTAGTTTAGAGGTGAAGAGGTTAGTTTAGTGTTGAGGTGAAGAGGTTAGTTTAGTGTTGAGGTGAAGAGGTTAGTTTAGTGTTGAGGTGAAGAGGTTAGTTTAGAGGTGAAGAGGTTAGTTTAGAGGTGAAGAGGTTAGTTTGGTGTTGTGGTGAAGAGGTTAGTTTAGTGTTGAGGTGAAGAGGTTAGTTTAGTGTTGAGGTGAAGAGGTTAGTTTAGAGGTGAAGAGGTTAGTTTGGTGTTGTGGTGAAGAGGTTAGTTTAGTGTTGAGGTGAAGAGGTTAGTTTGGTGTTGTGGTGAAGAGGTTAGTTTAGTGTTGAGGTGAAGAGGTTAGTTTAGAGGTGAAGAGGTTAGTTTAGTTTAGAGGTGAAGAGGTTAGTTTAGAGGTGAAGAGGTTAGTTTAGAGGTGAAGAGGTTAGGTTAGTTTAGAGGTGAAGAGGTTAGGTTAGTTTAGAGGTGAAGAGGTTAGGTTAGTTTAGAGGTGAAGAGGTTAGTTTAGTTTAGAGGTGAAGAGGTTAGTTTAGTTTAGAGGTGAAGAGGTTAGTTTAGAGGTGAAGAGGTTAGTTTAGTGTTGTGGTGAAGAGGTTAGTTTAGTTTAGAGGTGAAGAGGTTAGTTTAGAGGTGAAGAGGTTAGTTTAGTGTTGTGGTGAAGAGGTTAGTTTAGTTTAGAGGTGAAGAGGTTAGTGTTGGTTAGTGAGGTTGTGGTCTTGTTGAATTCAGCAGGTCACAGTTTCTGTTACTGACTGTAGAAGTCAAACATCCTCTGCTCGGCCCCAGGCAGCTGGAAGTCATTACATCCCCCCCACCCCCTCCCCCCTCCCCCCTCCCCCCTCCTCCAGCCCCTCCCCCTCTTGACTGTTTCCCTTTATAAATCCATTTAGGACTTAGAGCCAACTGTGTCGACTTTAACCAACAAGTTTACTGGTTAGGAGGAAGACCTCGAACACAACCAACAGAACCATCACAGTCGATCACTGAGAGAACACTGAGAGAACACAGAGAACACAGAGAACACTGGGAGAACAGAGAACACAGAGAACACTGGGAGAACAGAGAACACAGAGAACACTGAGAGAACAGAAAACACAGAGAACACTGAGAGAACACAGAGAACACAGAGAACACTGGGAGATCAGAGAACACTGGGAGAACACTGGGAGAACACAGAAAACACAGAGAACACTGAGAGAACAGAGAACACAGAGAACACTGAGAGAACAGAGAGAACACAGAGAACACAGAGAACAGAGAACACATAGAACACTAGGAGAACACTGAGAGAACACAGAGAACACTGAGAGAACAGAGAACACAGAGAACACAGAGAACACTGAGAGAACACTGAGAACACAGAGAACACTCAGAACAGTGAGGGAACAGAGAACACATAGAACACTGAGAGAACACTGAGAGAACATTGAGAACACAGAGAACACTGAGAACACAGAGAACACTCAGAACACAGAGAACACTCAGAACAGTGAGAACATTGAATGTGTGGACTAATGGTTCTATGCAGGCATCAGATGAAGCAGGTGAAGCGTGTGTGATTGTAGGCTGTGATCTGTTGTCCAATCACAGACGCATTCGGAGGTCACATGACCACCTTCCTGCCGCTCATAAACCAGTGAAAATGGTTTCCAGGTTGGGTTCTGATCCTCAACGCATGTCGAGAGTGGAACCTCCAGCGGAGAACAACACGCTGACTCACGTTTACGCTGCAATAAAACCTGCAGGAAGCTGCAGTCAGACCCCAGAACGTGTGTGTGGTACTGGTTTAAGACCAGTAAACAAGACCAGTAAACAAGACCAGTAAACAAGACCAGTAAACAAGACCAGTAAACACTGGCAGACTGAAACATGAAGAGCAGCAGAAGAACGGAGGAGCTGTTGATTCACATGAAGCTTAAAGTAAACAGGAAGGGGGTCAGTGAACGCACCGCTGCCGTAAACACACCGAGGCCTCAGGGGGTCAGTGAACGCACCGCTGCCGTAAACACACCGAGGCCTCAGGGGGTCAGTGAACGCACCGCTGTCGTAAACACACCGAGGCCTCAGGGGGTCAGTGAACGCACCGCTGCCGTAAACACACCGAGGCCTCAGGGGGTCAGTGAACGCACCGCTGACGTAAACACACCGAGGCCTCAGGGGGTCAGTGAACGCACCGCTGCCGTAAACACACCGAGGCCTCAGGGGGTCAGTGAACGCACCGCTGTCGTAAACACACCGAGGCCTCAGGGGGTCAGTGAACGCACCGCTGTCGTAAACACACCGAGGCCTCAGGGGGTCAGTGAACGCACCGCTGTCTGCAGTCGATTAAAGTGAGAACGTGGAATATATAATTCATTGTAATAATATAATATAAAACTATATCATTAAAGGTGTTTTTGCATTCTAGAAATAACTTATATAAAGATTTCACTATTTTTATGAAATGATGAAATAAAATATAGAAATTACTCTCCAACTAATCAATAAAAACAAATAACACACACACACGCACACACACACACACGCACACACACACACACACACACACACACGCACACACACACACACACACACACACACACGCACACACACACTCTGCTGGAACCAGTTTGATGTTCTACAGAACATCGGGGGAACTCAAAGGAGTTCACTGAGGAGATTCAAAAGGTCATTGAGGTCGTTTCAGAGGTCTGAGTCTCTGGAGGTTTCCAGGATCATCCAGTGTTCTCCAGGATCCTCCAGTGTTCTCCAGGATCCTCCAGTGTTCTCCAGGATCCTCCAGTGTTCTCCAGGATCATCCAGTGTTCTCCAGGATCCTCCAGTGTTCTCCAGGATCCTCCAGTGTTCTCCAGGATCCTCCAGTGTTCTCCAGGATCATCCAGTGTTCTCCAGGATCCTCCAGTGTTCTCCAGGATCATCCAGTGTTCTCCAGGATCCTCCAGTGTTCTCCAGGATCCTCCAGTGTTCTCCAGGTTGATTGAACTACATTAATATCCAGGAGGTCAATGACCCGTCTGATCGCTTCGTTGAGCTGTGTGTGTGTTGTGTGTGTTACTCTCCAGGTGTGTGTGTTACTCTCCAGGTGTGTGTGTTGTGTGTGTTACTCTCCAGGTGTGTGTGTTACTCTCCAGGTGTGTGTGTTGCTCTCTAGGTGTGTGTGTCGTGTGTGTGTTACTCTCCAGGTGTGTGTGTTACTCTCCAGGTGTGTGTTGTGTGTGTTACTCTCCAGGCGTGTGTGTTGCTCTCCAGCTGTGTGTGTTGTGTGTGTTACTCTCCAGGTGTGTGTGTTGCTCTCCAGGTGTGTGTGTTGCTCTCCAGCTGTGTGTGTTGTGTGTGTTACTCTCCAGGTGTGTGTGTTACTCTCCAGGTGTGTGTGTTGCTCTCCAGGTGTGTGTGTTGTGTGTGTTACTCTCCAGGTGTGTGTGTTGTGTGTGTTACTCTCCAGGTGTGTGTGTTACTCTCCAGGTGTGTGTGTTGTGTGTGTTACTCTCCAGGTGTGTGTTGTGTGTGTTACTCTCCAGGTGTGTGTGTTGTGTGTGTTACTCTCCAGGTGAGTGTGTTACTCTCCAGGTGTGTGTGTTGTGTGTGTTACTCTCCAGGTGTGTGTGTTACTCTCCAGGTGTGTGTGTTGTGTGTGTTACTCTCCAGGTGTGTGTGTGTGTTACTCTCCAGGTGTGTGTGTGTTACTCTCCAGGTGTGTGTGTTACTCTCCAGGTGTGTGTGTTGTGTGTGTTACTCTCCAGGTGTGTGTGTTGTGTGTGTTACTCTCCAGGTGAGTGTGTTACTCTCCAGGTGTGTGTGTTGTGTGTGTTACTCTCCAGGTGTGTGTGTTACTCTCCAGGTGTGTGTGTTGTGTGTGTTACTCTCCAGGTGTGTGTGTTACTCTCCAGGTGTGTGTGTTGTGTGTGTTACTCTCCAGGTGTGTGTGTGTTACTCTCCAGGTGTGTGTGTGTTACTCTCCAGGTGTGTGTGTTACTCTCCAGGTGTGTGTGTTACTCTCCAGGTGTGTGTGTTGTGTGTGTTACTCTCCAGGTGTGTGTGTTGTGTGTGTTACTCTCCAGGTGAGTGTGTTACTCTCCAGGTGTGTGTGTTGTGTGTGTTACTCTCCAGGTGTGTGTGTTACTCTCCAGGTGTGTGTGTTGTGTGTGTTACTCTCCAGGTGTGTGTGTTACTCTCCAGGTGTGTGTGTTGTGTGTGTTACTCTCCAGGTGTGTGTGTGTTACTCTCCAGGTGTGTGTGTGTTACTCTCCAGGTGTGTGTGTTACTCTCCAGGTGTGTGTGTTACTCTCCAGGTGTGTGTGTGTTACTCTCCAGGTGTGTGTGTTGTGTGTGTTACTCTCCAGGTTTCATATCTTCTTCTGTATGCACATAAATACATATCCTCCAAATGATTTACTAATATTCTCAGATCATCACAAACACAAATAAAGTTATTCAAACACATATTTATATTTCTTACACGATATCTTATTTTCTTAAATCTCTGGTATTTGTCCTTTAGGAACTGTTACTCAACATTAAGAGTTAAAATCACCTTTCTTTATAGTTTCTCCTTTTCTTGCTTCACATTTCTTGTTTCTTTTTCTTCCTCTTTGTTTGTTTGTTAAATCTCTTTTTGTTTCCTGTTTGTCTCAATAAATATCCTCCTGTTCTTTATGAATCATATTTGACCCGTTGGATAAAGAAACGTCTCCTTCGTTCAAACTGACCTTCACTCGTTGGTCACCGATAACGACGATGACCTCACTTCCTGTCCTGGAACAAGGAGGCATCCACACGTTGTCCTGTGACCTTTGAACCCGCTTGTTTCTGTGGAGACGGGATGTCCTGAAGTCTAATCTGAGAGGAAGCTTTTGCATGTCCTTTAGCTGAAGCTTGAATCCAAAGAGACTCACATTCAGACACCGTAGAACAGCTACAGGGAACAACTCAGGGTTAAGTGTCTTGCTCAAGGACACATGGACTAGGGCGGGGATTGAACCGACAACCCCCTGGTTGAAAGACGGACCTGCTGGTTAAGTTGGAATAAGACCTATTTTAGAATATCCAGTGCGATGCAGTTCCTTGTTACCTGTCTGCTTCCTCATTGGTCTGCATTGGGGTCCAATCCCCGTTTCAATTGTGAGACTTTCATCAGGACAGACGGCAGAGAGACAACCAGGCACGTTTCCTGGACCACCAGCACAAACAGAACTTCAAACATCTCGTAAGACCGGACCCATTGAATGGAGAGCTGGTTCATTAGATAGTTCTGTGAGAGGGGCGTTGATCTAACACAAGTCTGTATCAGTCCACCAGCGGCTCTGGATCTGACCCATTCACAAGCAGAGAAGTGACACGTCTATAAAACTAGTTTCGACATCAGCGAGGCCTCTTCCTGTGGGATATGTTGTGTACTTGGACTACAGGTTCTACTGGAAGACCAATAGATGGCCCTGTTTACCTTCTTACCTAATAGGCCTTTTCAAAGTGTAAGACACTCCGTTTCAAAGATCAGAATAAGTCATTTATTTGACAAAGTACCTAAATTACCCATCCATCAAATATCTTATCTTATATATTATCCAGGTGTCTGCTAGTGGGGGCAGCAGAAGGGTATACCAGATGTCCCCAAGGCCTTCCCAGACGAGACCAGATGTGTTCTGGATCTACCTTGGGACCACTTCTTAGTTGGAAGTGCTCAGAAACCCTGGAAAGGAACGAGCCCAGAATGTTTTTGATCAGATGTTGAACCACCTGAGCTGGACCCTTTAGACCTGAAGGATAAGAAGTCCAGACTCCTTAAGAACGAAGATCATTCTGTGGCTCACATCTCAAATTGACTGACAATTGCAGAGGGTCTGAATGTAGACGGACTTGTAGATCTAGACCTTTGCTATCTGGTACCGCTGTGTGTTGTGGTGAAGTGGGACTTCATCACAACACTTTGGTAAAACACCTCCATCACTGCTGAGGCCACACCACACAGCCTTTCCATCTCCCTCACTGGTGAACAAGACCCCCGGATACTTGAACCCTCTTGGGATATTGAATCACTCCCAGCCTGTAGGGACCACCAGTTCCTTCAATTCTGACCTCGGAACCGTTACAAAGTAGTCTGTCCTGCTGGCTCTCTGACCCTCTCCAGAGTCTCCAGACACCTGATCCACCTCATTCACTAAACTCTTTATTCTGGGTTCGCAGTCTGGTCTGGATCTGTCCTCTTCAGTTCTGAGAGTCCCTCCTGTGGACAGACATCCTAATAATGGAATCCGGCAGATTAACGCTTTTGTTGACATTAATTTGGTGCTTTCGGTAAACTGAGACCACGATGCTGCATTTTACCGTTAAATAATGACGAGTTCTTGGCTGAGCTTCTAATATTACATGATGTTGTTCTGATATTTACATGAAAATAATAAAAACTGTTGATCATAAGAAAACAGTGAAACAGCCCCATGTAATTTAACATTATATTTACAAAGAAGCCTTCACATTTGTAAAAATATATTAAAGATAAAGATAAATAATCGGACATCATGTCCTTCTCAAACACATTCGTAAACTAAAAACTGCTTAAGCAAGTTATAGAATTACCAATAAAAACTAGAAATCGATATTCTAAAGCGGCACGGTTTTATTTGTTCATGCTTATAATTTAAATATATAAACAAGTTATTTTAAAGTAGATCACTTATTGATCAATCTGTCATTGTTCTAACTTTGATTGTTTCCATCTCTGAAATAGTCAGAAAACTAATTTATATAATCAACACACATCTGAGATCTTTATTATTTACGGAAATGAATGACAGCACACTTTCACTTTCACTTTCACTTCAAATAAATCCAGAGGCAACAGAAAATACTTTTTTACCAACACTTATATATTATATAAATTATTTAATTTGATTCATATATTAGTAGTCAGATTTGGTACTTCATGTAATCAGGACAGATCTAAACCCTCAAATGCACTGAAAGCAAGCTGGAGCGGCTCAGAGGAATCATTAACTTAAGGAGCCTTTTTCACCAGGCGGCCGAGTGCAGGCTGTCAACAGCCAGTCAGCAGCCAATCACATGCTGTCCTGGCGTCATGTGACCCACATCCTGCTGTCTCTGATCTCTGATCAAACACAGCCCTCCCTCTTGTTTGAGCTGAATGAGATCCCGGTGCTCTTCTGGATCTGATCACCTCCCTCAGTCCTTCATATGTTGGAGGTTGAGTGCGTGGTGGAGAAGTTCTCCATGCGTAAATGAACCACCTTGCCTGTGGCCGGCGGTGGGTACAGGAAGCAGGAGAATACCTGGCGACAGGCCTTGCGGAAGTTCTCAGACAGGAAGGCGTAGAGGACGGGGTTGACGCAGGAGTTTCCATACGAAAGGCAGTGGGAGACTATACGAAAGGCGAAGGTGGCCTCGTTCAGGGGGAAGGTGCCAAACTCCACCCACATGGCGATGATGTGGTGGGGCATCCAGCAGATGGTGAAGGCGGCCACGACCAGGAGGACAGTCTGAGCCGTCTGCAGGACGAAAGAGAAGAAACATCAATCTAAATGTGTGTTCTCTCCAAACTCTGACCGGACACTCCCACATGCAGTCAGGACACACCCACATATAATCAGGACACTGCCTCATACAGTCAGGAAACTCCCACATATAATCAGGACACTCCCATATGCAGTCAGGACACAACCACATATAATCAGGACACTCCCACATGCAATCAGGACACTGCCTCATACAGTCAGGACACTCCCACATATAATCAGGACACTCCCACATGCAGTCAGGACACAACCACATATAATCAGGACACTCCCATATGCAATCAGGACACTGCCTCATACAGTCAGGACACTCCCACATATAATCAGGACACTCGCACATGCAGTCAGGACACAACCACATATAATCAGGACACTCCCATATGCAATCAGGACACTGCCTCATACAGTCAGGACACTCCCACATATAATCAGGACACTCCCACATGCAGTCAGGACACAACCACATATAATCAGGACACTCCCATATGCAATCAGGACACTGCCTCATACAGTCAGGACACTCCCACATGCAGTCAGGACACACCCACATATAATCAGGACACTCCCATATGCAGTCAGGACACACCCACATATAATCAGGACACTCCCATATGCAATCAGGACACTGCCTCATACAGTCAGGACACTCCCACATATAATCAGGACACTGGCTCATACAGTCAGGACACTCCCACATATAATCAGGACACTCCCATATGCAGTCAGGACACACCCACATATAATCAGGACACTCCCATATGCAATCAGGACACTGCCTCATACAGTCAGGACACTCCCACATATAATCAGGACACTCCCACATGCAGTCAGGACATACCCACATATAATCAGGACACTCCCATATGCAGTCAGGACACACCCACATATAATCAGGACACTCCCATATGCAATCAGGACACTGGCTCATACAGTCAGGACACTCCCACATATAATCAGGACACTCCCACATGCAGTCAGGACACACCCACATATAATCAGGACACTCCCATATGCAATCAGGACACTGCCTCATACAGTCAGGACACTCCCACATGCAGTCAGGACACACCCACATATAATCAGGACACTCCCATATGCAATCAGGACACTGCCTCATAAAGTCAGGAAACTCCCACATATAATCAGGACACTCCCACATGCAGTCAGGACACACCCACATATAATCAGGACACTCCCATGTGCAATCAGGACACTGCCTCATACAGTCAGGACACTCCCACATGCAGTCAGGACAGAACCACATATAATCAGGACACTGCGTCATACAGTCAGGACACTCCCACATATAATCAGGACACTCCCATATGCAGTCAGGACACACCCACATATAATCAGGACACTCCCATATGCAATCAGGACACTGCCTCATACAGTCAGGACACTCCCACATGCAGTCAGGACACACCCACATATAATCAGGACACTCCCATATGCAATCAGGACACTGCCTCATACAGTCAGGACACTCCCACATATAATCAGGACACTCCCACATGCAGTCAGGACACACCCACATATAAGTCAGGACACTCCCACATATAATCAGGACACTCCCACATGCAGTCAGGACACAACCACATATAATCAGGACACTCCCATATGCAATCAGGACACTGCCTCATACAGTCAGGACACTCCCACATGCAGTCAGGACACACCCACATATAATCAGGACACTCCCATATGCAATCAGGACACTGCCTCATACAGTCAGGACACTCCCACATGCAGTCAGGACACACCCACATATAATCAGGACACTGCGTCATACAGTCAGGACACTCCCACATATAATCAGGACACTCCCATATGCAGTCAGGACACACCCACATATAATCAGGACACTCCCATATGCAATCAGGACACTGCCTCATACAGTCAGGACACTCCCACATATAATCAGGACACTCCCACATGCAGTCAAGACACACCCACATATAATCAGGACACTCCCATATGCAATCAGGACACTGCCTCATACAGTCAGGACACTCCCACATGCAGTCAGGACACACCCACATATAATCAGGACACTCCCATATGCAATCAGGACACTGCCTCATACAGTCAGGAAACTCCCACATATAATCAGGACACTCCCACATATAATCAGGACACTCCCTCATACAGTATGAGGGAGTGGGTATATGTTCATGTACATATACATATACAGATATATACATATACACATATATATATACACATATACACATGTACATATACATACACACATATATATATATATATATATATATATATATATATATACATATACACATATATATATATGTATATTTATATACATACAAAAATATACATATACACGTACATATATATACATACATATACACATATATATATATATATACATATACAAATATATAAACATATATACATACAAATACATACATACATATATATACATACATATATACATATACACATACATATGCATACATACATATATATGTGTATATATATGTATATATACATATACATATATATTACATAAACATACATACAGTGTATAACTGTAACCGCAGGGCTGATGAGTAATATGGGAACATAGAAAGGACTGCGAGAGACTCCGAGGGCCTCTAGTGGACGGTTTGAGCACGGCAGTTGAGATGAGAGAGCCAGAATATCACCCCTCAGAGCTTAAGAGCCAGACCCAATGTGCCCCCCAAACCCTTAAACTTTGAACCCTCGGGGCCTCACTGAGGTCAGCTGGTAAATGGATGAGTTGTAGTTGCAAATGGAATAGAATTGTGGGTAATTATCTTGGGCAAAGTCTGCAGGAATGCGGACTTGAAACACCATGGAGAGGATTTACTGTGTGGAGTCTCATTTAATCCATAACTGAGCTGATGAACATCAGTTAAGGTATTAATGAATAAAGTATTAAGACGTTACTCCGTCTTCTGACTGGGAGGATCTTTTCTATTCTTAGTTCTGCTGTCTAAATATTTACCCAGCAGCCTTTGCTCCTGCTCCACTGACCCGAGGAGCTGATCTGTGATCTGCTGTAACAGTGTGCCGGGTGTACCCCCAACCAGGGTGTTCCCTCCACCAGGGTGTCCCTTCCACCAGGGTGTCTAACCCACAAGGGTGTGCCCTCCACCAGGGTGTCCACTCCACCAGGGTGTGCCCTCCACAAGGGTGTCCACAAGAGTGCCACCCCCACAAGAGTGTCACCTCCACCAGGGTGTGCCCACCACAAAGGTGTCCACAAGAGTGTCACCGCCACCAGGGTGTGACCTCCACCAGGGTGTGCCCTCCACAAGGGTCTCCACAAGAGTGTGCCCTCCACCAGGGTGCCCACTCCACCAGGGTGTGCCCTCCACCAGGGTGTCCACAAGAGTGTCACCCCTGCCAGGGTGTGCCCTCCACAAGAGTGTCACCCCCACTAGGGTGTGCCCTCCACCAGGGTGTCCAGAACAGTGTCTCCCCCACCAGGGTGTCCACAAGAGTGTCTCCCCCACCAGGGTGTGCCCTCCACAAGGGTGTCCACAAGAGTGTCACCCCCACCAGGGTGTGCCCTCCACCAGGGTGTCCCCTCCACAAGGGTGTCCACAAGAGTGTCACACCCACTAGGGTGTGCCCTCCACCAGGGTGTGCCCTCCACAAGGGTCTCCACAAGAGTGTCCCCTCCACCAGGGTGTCCCCTCCACAAGGGTGTCCACAAGAGTGTCACACCCACTAGGGTGTGCCCTCCACAAGAGTGTCCCCTCCACCAGAATGTGCCCTCCACAAAGGTGTCCACAAGAGTGTGCCCTCCACCAGGGCATCCACTCCACCAGGGTGTGCCCTCCACGAGGGTGTCCACAAGAGTGTCACCCCTGCCAGGGTGTGCCCTCCACAAGGATGTGCCCTCCACAAGAGTGTCACCCCCAATAGGCTGTGCCTTCCACCAGGGTGTCCAGAACAGTGTCTCCCCCACCAGGGTGTGCCCTCCACAAGGGTGTGCCCTCCACAAGGGTGTCCACAAGAGTGTCACCCTCACCAGGGTGTGCCCTCCACAAGGGTCTCCACAAGAGTGTCCCCTCCACCAGTGTGTCCCCTCCACAAGGGTGTCTACAAGAGTGTCACGCCCACTAGGGTGTGCCCTCCACCAGGGTGTCCACAAGAGTGTCACCCCACCAGGGTGTGCCCTCTACCAGGGTGTCCACAACAGTGTCTCCCCCACCAGGGTGTCACCTTCACCAGGGTGTGCCCTCCACCAGGGTGTCCACCCCATTAGGGGGGCCTCAGACACCCACAGTCCGTTCAGAAAATAGATCACATTTAAGAAAATGAAGACCAGATCAAACCAGGTTAAAGGGAGCTAGACTAGTTATAAAGGAGCTTGAACCATGTTAAATCAGTTGTAACAGTGTGCCGGGTGTACCCCCAACCAGGGTGTTCCCTCCACCAGGGTGTCCCTTCCACCAGGGTGTCTAACCCACAAGGGTGTGCCCTCCACCAGGGTGTCCACTCCACCAGGGTGTGCCCTCCACAAGGGTGTCCACAAGAGTGCCACCCCCACAAGAGTGTCACCTCCACCAGGGTGTGCCCACCACAAAGGTGTCCACAAGAGTGTCACCGCCACCAGGGTGTGACCTCCACCAGGGTGTGCCCTCCACAAGGGTCTCCACAAGAGTGTGCCCTCCACCAGGGTGCCCACTCCACCAGGGTGTGCCCTCCACCAGGGTGTCCACAAGAGTGTCACCCCTGCCAGGGTGTGCCCTCCACAAGAGTGTCACCCCCACTAGGGTGTGCCCTCCACCAGGGTGTCCAGAACAGTGTCTCCCCCACCAGGGTGTCCACAAGAGTGTCTCCCCCACCAGGGTGTGCCCTCCACAAGGGTGTCCACAAGAGTGTCACCCCCACCAGGGTGTGCCCTCCACCAGGGTGTCCCCTCCACAAGGGTGTCCACAAGAGTGTCACACCCACTAGGGTGTGCCCTCCACCAGGGTGTGCCCTCCACAAGGGTCTCCACAAGAGTGTCCCCTCCACCAGGGTGTCCCCTCCACAAGGGTGTCCACAAGAGTGTCACACCCACTAGGGTGTGCCCTCCACAAGAGTGTCCCCTCCACCAGAATGTGCCCTCCACAAAGGTGTCCACAAGAGTGTGCCCTCCACCAGGGCATCCACTCCACCAGGGTGTGCCCTCCACGAGGGTGTCCACAAGAGTGTCACCCCTGCCAGGGTGTGCCCTCCACAAGGATGTGCCCTCCACAAGAGTGTCACCCCCAATAGGCTGTGCCTTCCACCAGGGTGTCCAGAACAGTGTCTCCCCCACCAGGGTGTGCCCTCCACAAGGGTGTGCCCTCCACAAGGGTGTCCACAAGAGTGTCACCCTCACCAGGGTGTGCCCTCCACAAGGGTCTCCACAAGAGTGTCCCCTCCACCAGTGTGTCCCCTCCACAAGGGTGTCTACAAGAGTGTCACGCCCACTAGGGTGTGCCCTCCACCAGGGTGTCCACAAGAGTGTCACCCCACCAGGGTGTGCCCTCTACCAGGGTGTCCACAACAGTGTCTCCCCCACCAGGGTGTCACCTTCACCAGGGTGTGCCCTCCACCAGGGTGTCCACCCCATTAGGGGGGCCTCAGACACCCACAGTCCGTTCAGAAAATAGATCACATTTAAGAAAATGAAGACCAGATCAAACCAGGTTAAAGGGAGCTAGACTAGTTATAAAGGAGCTTGAACCATGTTAAATCAGTTAGACTTAGACAAGTTAATATACCAGGTTAAATTATGTTAAACCAGAACATGAACAAGAACAAGAACATGAACAAGAACAAGAACAAGAACAAGAACAAGAAAAAGAAAAAGAAAAAGAACAAGAACAAGAACAAGAACATGAACAAGAACAAGAACGTGAACGTGAGCATGAACAAGAACATGAACATGAACATGAACATGAACATGAACATGAACATGAACATGAACATGAACAAGAACAAGAACATGAACAAGAACAAGAACAAGAACAAGAACAAGAACAAGAACAAGAACATGAACATGAACATGAACAAGAACAAGAACAAGAACAAGAACAAGAACAAGAACAAGAACAAGAACAAGAACAAGAACATGAACATGAACATGAACATGAACAAGAAGAACCACCTTTCTTTTGGAGCGCTCAGACTTCCTGGACATGTTCTTCATTTTTTTATGAAGATGAAGCAAAACCTGAAAAAATAAAAAATCAACAGTGTGAATAATAGATAATAAATTAAGAGAAAGAAACACAAGATTACTGACAACTAATAATAACTAATGATAACTTATGACTAATGATAACTTATGACTAATGATAACTTATGATAACTTATAAATAATGATAACTTACGATAACTGATAACTTACGATAACTAATAATTAATGATACCTTATGATAACTTATAACTAATAAGTTGTGATAACTAATGATAACTTATACATGCTAACTCTCTCCAACCTCGCGGCCTTCGCTCGTCCTTTTACTCACTCACATAAAAGGAGGAAGGAAAATAACTCTGAATTTAATATCAATAAGTCTCTTTCTGGATGAGGTCTCTATGAAAAAGTATTTTTGGGCTTGTGTTGTCCTTCCATTGTCTGGCCACTCTGTAAATCAGCTGCTTCCTGTCACAAGTCCAGAGACCTTAATGTGACACAGTATACACACAGACAGAGGTGATGCAAGCCTTCACAATAAGAGCTCTGAGACGCAGTACACGTCAGGACTCTTTTGTTCCTATATTTTATATTTTAACACATGTGGAGAAAAAGAAACCACCATGCAGGATTTATTTCAGGAATGAACGATACCATGTGTCAAAAGTGTTTGGCATTTAATATTCCGGATCATTTCTTCTGTTGGAAAGAAATGTAAGAATATTTAAACAATGTTTGGGGGGAAATAATTGAGATCTGACAATCATTTCATACAATGACATGCGTGTTTTATTTTGAAACCTCACACCGGTGTCTCGGTGTTGGTCTCCGTGCTTGCCCCATGTTTTTACGCACAGACTTTATGGCCGTCGGGACTTTGGTCCCTCTGCGGGGTTATTAATCGTGTTTTACGGCCGCGGGGAGTCCGCCATGGTCGGCTGAACGAGCTGACCTTGGCGTAGCAGCAGCTGATGAGCAGCAGCGGCAGCAGGTACCCGACCAGCAGGATGGTCACCCTGTAGGTGTGTTTGGAGGCTCCGGACCACTTCTCCCAGCAGAAGGTACTGTTGGGGGCGCTGGGGTGGTTGGTCAGGACCTGATGCTGGGCCACCGGCACCGAGCACACCAGGGACAGCGTCCAGATTACGCACACTCCAGCCAGCGCGTTCCGGCGGCTCCGGACGCATGGGGACTTCTTGGAGAGCACCACGGCGATATAGCGGTCCACCGACATGGCCACCAGCGTGAAGATGCTCACCAGCATGCTGACGGTGGAGAAGTAGTGTCCGAACTTGCAGAGGACGGACCCGAACACCCACTCTGGCAGAGAGTAGATGGTGGCCTGGAAGGGCACGCAGAAGAGGAGGAAGCTGAGGTCCGCCACGCTCAGATTCAGAATGAAGATGTTTGTGGGGCTGCTGGAGCGCCTCCCCCCTCCTCCCCCACCAACACCATACTTCACATTTCCCATCACCATCATCACCAGAGAGTTCCCCACCACCCCCACCACAAAGATCAGCCCGAACACAACCGGGACGACCACCACCTCCGGCGCAGAACCGTCGCCGTGCGCCTCAGACCGGTTCGACTCCAGGAGTTCAGCCCAGCCGAAGGACTTGTTTCCCGGCAGCAGCATGTTGGAGCTCCGCGGGGGAGCTGGGTGGTCAGGGCCGAGGCTGGAGGATCTCTAGCAGACCAGGTCCATGATCCGGATCACACACGTCCGTCAACTGAGTGCGTACGCGACAAGCTGTTGGAGACACGTCAAGTTGACTGAAGCATGGGGCACCATTTCCTGTCAAGGGATTTCAAAATAAAACATTGACTGCCAGTGTCTGTCAAACTGTCAATGAGCCAGAACAAGAACAGTTAGTTAGTAGAACCCCAGTTAGTATAGTTAGTAGAACCCCAGTTAGTACAGTTAGTAGAACCCCAGTTAGTACAGTTAGTAGAACCAGTTAGTATAGTTAGTAGAACCAGTTAGTACAGTTAGTAGAACCAGATAGTACAGTTAGTAGAACCAGTTAGTATAGTTAGTAGAACCAGTTAGTATAGTTAGTAGAACCACAGTTAGTACAGTTAGTAGAACCACAGTTAGTACAGTTAGTAGAACCAGTTAGTATAGTTAGTAGAACCAGTTAGTACAGTTAGTAGAACCAGTTAGTATAGTTAGTAGAACCAGTTAGTATAGTTGGTAGAACCAGTTAGTATAGTTAGTAGAACCAGTTAGTATAGTTAGTAGAACCAGTTAGTACAGTTAGTAGAACCACAGTTAGTACAGTTAGTAGAACCAGTTAGTACAGTTAGTAGAACCCCAGTTAGTACAGTTAGTAGAACCAGTTAGTACAGTTAGTAGAACCACAGTTAGTACAGTTAGTAGAACCAGTTAGTACAGTTAGTAGAACCCCAGTTAGTACAGTTAGTAGAACCAGTTAGTATAGTTAGTAGAACCAGTTAGTATAGTTAGTAGAACCAGTTAGTACAGTTAGTAGAACCAGTTAGTATAGTTAGTAGAACCAGATAGTACAGTTAGTAGAACCAGATAGTACAGTTAGTAGAACCAGTTACTATAGTTAGTAGAACCAGTTAGTATAGTTAGTAGAACCAGTTAGTATAGTTAGTAGAACCAGTTAGTACAGTTAGTAGAACCAGTTAGTATAGTTAGTAGAACCAGTTAGTACAGTTAGTAGAACCAGTTAGTATAGTTAGTAGAACCAGTTAGTACAGTTAGTAGAACCAGTTAGTATAGTTAGTAGAACCAGATAGTACAGTTAGTAGAACCAGTTACTATAGTTAGTAGAACCAGTTAGTATAGTTAGTAGAACCAGATAGTACAGTTAGTAGAACCAGATAGTACAGTTAGTAGAACCAGTTAGTATAGTTAGTAGAACCAGTTAGTATAGTTAGTAGAACCAGTTAGTACAGTTAGTAGAACCACAGTTAGTACAGTTAGTAGAACCAGTTAGTATAGTTAGTAGAACCAGTTAGTACAGTTAGTAGAACCCCAGTTAGTACAGTTAGTAGAACCAGTTAGTACAGTTAGTAGAACCAGTTAGTATAGTTAGTAGAACCAGTTAGTACAGTTAGTAGAACCCCAGTTAGTATAGTTAGTAGAACCAGTTAGTACAGTTAGTAGAACCAGTTAGTATAGTTAGTAGAACCAGTTAGTATAGTTAGTAGAACCAGATAGTACAGTTAGTAGAACCAGTTAGTACAGTTAGTAGAACCAGTTAGTATAGTTAGTAGAACCAGTTAGTACAGTTAGTAGAACCAGTTAGTATAGTTAGTAGAACCAGTTAGTATAGTTAGTAGAACCAGTTAGTATAGTTAGTAGAACCACAGTTAGTACAGTTAGTAGAACCAGTTAGTATAGTTAGTAGAACCAGTTAGTACAGTTAGTAGAACCCCAGTTAGTATAGTTAGTAGAACCAGTTAGTACAGTTAGTAGAACCAGTTAGTATAGTTAGTAGAACCAGTTAGTATAGTTAGTAGAACCAGATAGTACAGTTAGTAGAACCAGTTAGTACAGTTAGTAGAACCAGTTAGTATAGTTAGTAGAACCAGATAGTATAGTTAGTAGAACCAGATAGTACAGTTAGTAGAACCAGTTAGTATAGTTAGTAGAACCAGTTAGTATAGTTAGTAGAACCACAGTTAGTACAGTTAGTAGAACCAGTTAGTACAGTTAGTAGAACCAGTTAGTACAGTTAGTAGAACCCCAGTTAGTACAGTTAGTAGAACCAGTTAGTACAGTTAGTAGAACCAGTTAGTATAGTTAGTAGAACCAGTTAGTACAGTTAGTAGAACCAGTTAGTATAGTTAGTAGAACCAGTTAGTACAGTTAGTAGAACCAGTTACTATAGTTAGTAGAACCAGTTAGTATAGTTAGTAGAACCAGTTAGTACAGTTAGTAGAACCAGTTAGTATAGTTAGTAGAACCAGATAGTACAGTTAGTAGAACCAGATAGTACAGTTAGTAGAACCAGTTAGTATAGTTAGTAGAACCAGTTAGTACAGTTAGTAGAACCAGTTAGTATAGTTAGTAGAACCAGTTAGTATAGTTAGTAGAACCAGTTAGTACAGTTAGTAGAACCAGTTAGTATAGTTAGTAGAACCAGTTAGTATAGTTAGTAGAACCAGTTAGTATAGTTAGTAGAACCAGATAGTACAGTTAGTAGAACCAGATAGTACAGTTAGTAGAACCAGTTAGTATAGTTAGTAGAACCAATTAGTATAGTTAGTAGAACCAGTTAGTACAGTTAGTAGAACCAGTTAGTATAGTTAGTAGAACCAGTTAGTACAGTTAGTAGAACCAGTTAGTATAGTTAGTAGAACCAGTTAGTACAGTTAGTAGAACCAGTTAGTATAGTTAGTAGAACCAGATAGTACAGTTAGTAGAACCAGATAGTACAGTTAGTAGAACCAGTTAGTATAGTTAGTAGAACCAGTTAGTACAGTTAGTAGAACCAGTTAGTATAGTTAGTAGAACCAGTTAGTATAGTTAGTAGAACCAGTTAGTACAGTTAGTAGAACCAGTTAGTATAGTTAGTAGAACCAGTTAGTATAGTTAGTAGAACCAGTTAGTATAGTTAGTAGAACCAGATAGTACAGTTAGTAGAACCAGATAGTACAGTTAGTAGAACCAGTTAGTATAGTTAGTAGAACCAGTTAGTATAGTTAGTAGAACCAGTTAGTACAGTTAGTAGAACCAGTTAGTATAGTTAGTAGAACCAGTTAGTACAGTTAGTAGAACCAGTTAGTACAGTTAGTAGAACCAGTTAGTATAGTTAGTAGAACCAGTTAGTATAGTTAGTAGAACCAGATAGTACAGTTAGTAGAACCAGTTAGTATAGTTACTATAGTTATTAGGTAGTTAGACCTCTTAGTAGTTAGTATAGTTATTAGTTAGTATTAAAGATAACAGAAGGTTGGATGAGTTGTTTACAGACAACAGTTTCCTCTCTGATGATGTATGATATTAGATAGTAATAACATGTTTATGACTCTAGTTTCCTCTCTGATGATGTATGATATTAGATAGTAATAACATGTTTATGACTCTAGTTTCCTCTCTGATGATGTATGTTATTAGATAGTAATAACATGTTTATGACTCTAGTTTCCTCTCTGTTGATGTATGTTATTAGATAGTAATAACATGTTTATGACTCTAGTTTCCTCTCTGATGATGTATGTTATTAGATAGTAATAACATGTTTATGACTCTAGTTTCCTCTCTGATGATGTATGTTATTAGATAGTAATAACATGTTTATGACTCTAGTTTCCTCTCTGATGATGTATGATATTAGATAGTAATAACATGTTTTTGACTCTAGTTTCCTCTCTGATGATGTATGATATTAGATAGTAATAACATGTTTATGACTCTAGTTTCCTCTCTGATGATGTATGTTATTAGATAGTAATAACATGTTTATGACTCTAGTTTCCTCTCTGATGATGTATGTTATTAGATAGTAATAACATGTTCATGATAAACTGCTTGGTAAGTTGTCTTTAGGACTTATTGTCTGCATTTGGCTCCACAGTGACAACACAAGCTGCTTCTCCTTCAAACAACCATTCATTTCATGAGATGTGTGTATGGTTTATGTGTGTAAATGTTGTCATGGTGATGTGTTGTGTTTGATGAGAGGCAGCAGCTGATGAGTCTTTTGGTGTTATCTACTTTTACTTTTTTACTTTTTTAAGGACGACTTTTCAAACCACTTTGCTAGTTTTTGGAGAAACCTTCAAGGTTGGGCTAAAGATAAAACAAGAGACCCTGTCCCTGTCCACCAAACCAATGGGTTGGAGTTCAGGACACATTTGACAGCATACCCAGTCAGTCGAGTCATGTGATTTGGGTAACTTCCTGTTCAGCTTTCTTTTCTTTACTAATTCAGATTTACAGAATTACAGAAACTTGCTGTTAATAAATGTGTTTTGGACTGCTCCTGCGAATCCAGACACCTCTAGTCGGCCTCTTGTTTGACTGAGGATGAATCATTAGTGTCATTTATTAGTTCACTGATCTCTACATTCACTTCATCACTTCCTGAAACAAAGGAAACTTCTGAATGAAACTAAAGACACCAATGAGGCGTTTGATGAGCAGCTGGAAACCAACTCAGTCACGACGTGTTCTGACACCTGTCGACACGGACCAATCACCAGCCGGTATCCAAGAGGTGGGCGTTGCTTTGTGGACCGCCGTTTCAGAGCCTGGAGTTCGGCTGACACCATCTTGAGTTGTTTTCAACCAGAAGAGACACGAGAGGGCGGAGCTACAACGTGAGGCAAACTGTCAATCACGAGGTAGCCCCGCCCTAAAGCAGAGGAGTCGCCCCCTGATGGACAGTAGAGAGAATGCAGCTTTAGGATGCTTCAGCTTCACTTTCCAGAACCGGCCAATCACAGTTGTCCTCCTCCTGCTGCACAGACCAATCAGTGACCAGCTGCAGGGGAAGGTGGCTGCCCGCCAGCTGCAGACATTCCCACGAGGTGTCACAGTTGTTTATTCAAAGTGATGTCGTCCACCATGTTGAGAATTAACATATTGCCGACAGCTGTTAGCGCTGTTAGCAGCATTAGCTGCTCGTCAGCGTGGAGGCACTAGACAGCCTCTGAAGTTCACCTTTAAAGAACCGTAACGCCTCATTAACGTGTTGATGTGAATCTTTATGTGTTTATCCAACAAACAAAGAGTCACATGTTCTGATGTCTGAAAACGTTACAAATCATGTCAATTTAAGTTTGATACACAAAAACATTCTGTTCCGTCTTCACAGAAAACAACTTCATAAAGTTCATTTAGGAAAAGGTCGTCGATTGGGTTCAAATTACTCCAGAAGGACGAATAGTAAATATACAGTATATATGTAGAGATATATATGTATAATATATATATATAGGTATATATATAGGTATATATATAGGTATATATATATATACATATATAGGTATATATATAGGTATATATATATACCTATATATAGGTATATATATAGGTATATATATAGGTATATATATATATATATATACATATATATACCTATATATATACCTATATATAGGTATATATATACCTATATATACGTATATATATATATATATGTATATATATACGTATATATATATACCTATATATATAGGTCTATATATATACCTATATATATAGGTATATATATACCTATATATATACATATATATATATACGTATATATATATACGTATATATATATACGTATATATATACGTATATATATATACGTATGTATATATACGTATATATATATGTATATATAGGTATATATAGACCTATATATAGGTATATATAGACCTATATATACGTATATATATGTATATATACGTATATATATATGTATATATATACGTATATATATACCTATATATATAGGTATATATATACCTATATATATAGGTATATATATACCTATGTATATAGGTATATATATACCTATATATATACATATATATATATACGTATATATACATACGTATATATATATACCTATATATATATACGTATATATGTACATATACGTATATATATACATATATATATATACGTATATATATATATATACGTATATATATATATACGTATATATATATATACGTATATATATATATACGTAATAAAAGACGAGCTGGTCGTCAGCAGCCAATCAGAGAGCTGCTGTTTGGGGCGTGTGACCCGTGAGAACGCCCCACGGCCTCTGGCCTGATAACCAGCTGGACCGACCAGCGGACGCTCTGATTGGCCGAGGCCCCGCAGACCTGTGGATAAAAGAGCAGCTCGTCCTCCAGCACACCATCATCATCCTCCTCCTCTTCCTCACCATGGCCTTCCTCTGGATCGTGTCCTGCCTCGCCTTCGTCAGCGCCGCCTACGGTGAGAACAGGAGTCAATTCATTCATATTTTAGTCCATGAAAACATCAACAGGAGGAGAAATGTTTCATGATGAACACGAGATGGTAGAACAACAGAAGATACAGGTTATGTCTTCTGAGTATTGATATTATTAAGCTGCAGTTCTCTCTGGTTGATTTATTGGAGTGATAATAAATAAAACAATCAAACAACACACATTTAGAATCAAAACAATAACCAAAGTATAACATAATATATCATAGAATAGTCCTTTAAAGTGCTGTGGTCCTCTCAGGCTGCGGCTCCCCCGCCATCGCCCCCGAGGTGACCGGCCACGCCCGCATCGTCAACGGCGAGGAGGCGGTGCCTCACTCCTGGCCCTGGCAGGTGTCGCTGCAGGTGAGGCCTTCTTCTTCTTCTGTTCCTCTGCTCTTCTTCAGCTGTTCTTCAGGACTCAGTTCACTTTGTTCTTCTTCTTCTTCTTCTTCTGTTCCTCTGCTCTTCTTCAGCTGTTCTTCAGGACTCAGTTCACTTTGTTCTTCTTCTTCTTCTTCTTCTTCTGTTCCTCTGCTCTTCTTCAGCTGTTCTTCAGGACTCAGTTCACTTTGTTCTTCTTCTTCTTCTTCTTCTTCTGTTCCTCTGCTCTTCTTCAGCTGTTCTTCAGGACTCAGTTCACTTTGTTCTTCTTCTTCTTCTTCTTCTTCTGTTCCTCTGCTCTTCTTCAGCTGTTCTTCAGGACTCAGTTCACTTTGTTCTTCTTCTTCTTCTGTTCCTCTGCTCTTCTTCAGCTGTTCTTCAGGACTCAGTTCACTTTGTTCTTCTTCTTCTTCTTCTTCTGTTCCTCTGCTCTTCTTCAGCTGTTCTTCAGGACTCAGTTCACTTTGTTCTTCTTCTTCTTTTGTTCCTCTGCTTTTCTTCAGCTGTTCTTCAGGACTCAGTTCACTTTGTTCTTCTTCTTCTTCTGTTCCTCTGCTCTTCTTCAGCTGTTCTTCAGGACTCAGTTCACTTTGTTCTTCTTCTTCTTCTTCTTCTGTTCCTCTGCTCTTCTTCAGCTGTTCTTCAGGACTCAGTTCACTTTGTTCTTCTTCTTCTTCTTCTTCTTCTTCTGTTCCTCTGCTCTTCTTCAGCTGTTCTTCAGGACTCAGTTCACTTTGTTCTTCTTCTTCTTCTTCTTCTGTTCCTCTGCTCTTCTTCAGCTGTTCTTCAGGACTCAGTTCACTTTGTTCTTCTTCTTCTTCTTCTTCTTCTTCTGTTCCTCTGCTCTTCTTCAGCTGTTCTTCAGGACTCAGTTCACTTTGTTCTTCTTCTTCTTATTCTTTTGTTCCTCTGCTCTTCTTCAGCTGTTCTTCAGGACTCAGTTCACTTTGTTCTTCTTCTTCTTCTTTTGTTCCTCTGCTCTTCTTCAGCTGTTCTTCAGGACTCCGTTCACTTTGTTTGTTTCTCTCTCAGCAATCCAACGGCTTCCACTTCTGTGGAGGATCTCTGATCAACGAGAACTGGGTGGTGACCGCCGCCCACTGCAACGTCAGGTGAGCTCAGCTTCCTGTCTGTGTCTCGTGGCTTCCTGCTGGACTTTAAAACTACAGACATGTGATGTCATCAGGGATTCTCTGTAGTTTTTATCAAACTAACGAAATAGAGGGAGGGATTGAGTCAGAATGAAGCACAGCGTGATGATGATGATGATGATGATGATGATGTTGATGAGTTCATTGATCAGGATGTTAGTAGAAACATTCATAGCTGGTCTGATTACGTCATTAAAGTCAACCGGATGGCGTTCTTTAGTCTCGTGTTTACCAGAGAAAGGAAACTGGATGCTTCTCCGTGTGATTTGTGTGAAGCGGCGCTTTGAAGAGGTACTTCCTGTTTCCTGTTTCCTGTTAGGACCTACCACGTGGTGATCGCCGGAGAGCACGATAAGGGTTACGGCTCCAACGAGAACGTCCAGCGTCTGAAGCCCGCCAGGGTGAGAAGAACCGCCCGTCGGCCAATCAGGTTTCAGAACCCCTGGTTCTTCTCTGCACTAACCCCTCCCCCTCCCGCTCCCCCAGGTGTTCACCCACCCCGGCTGGAACCCCAGAACCATCAGCAACGACATCTCCCTCATCAAGCTGGCCAGCCCCGCCCGCCTGGGAACCAACGTGTCCCCCGTCTGCCTCGCCGAGGCCACCGACAACTTCCCCGCCGGCATGACCTGCGTGACCAGCGGATGGGGTCTGACCCGCTACAACGGTGAGATTCAGGACTCGCGAGACCCTCATATTCATCGTGATGAAATATTAAGAGAATCTAAACAAACTGTTTTCATAAAGGAACCGTTTTGGTCTAAAATGATGTACTGCAACAACAGTGCTTTTACTCTGAAAGGGCAGGAGGATAAGTGTCTGAGTGTGTGTGTGTGTGTGTGTGTGTGTGTGTGTGTGTGTGCCTCCCACAGCTCCCAGTACTCCCAACAAGCTGCAGCAGGCTTCCCTTCCCCTGATGTCCAACGAGCAGTGCAAGAGGACCTGGGGCAACCAGATCTCCAGCGTGATGATCTGTGCCGGAGCAGCCGGAGCCACTTCCTGCATGGTGAGGCCCCGCCCACTTCCTGTCTCGCTCAGATCCTTTTATTTCCAATCGTTATCGTTATCTTAAACACCTGCTCGTCATTTGCTATTGTTTATTACTGTGCGTGTTGTTGTTTCAGGGCGACTCTGGCGGCCCCCTGGTGTGTCAGATGAACAACGCCTGGTCTCTGGTCGGCATCGTCTCCTGGGGAAGCAGCCGCTGCTCCACCTCCACTCCGGCCGTCTACGCCCGCGTCACCGAGCTCCGCGGCTGGGTCGACCAGATCCTCGCTGCCAACTAAGCGCCCAGAGGACAATGGATGGAAATAAAAATACTGAACATCACTGATTGTGTTGCTTGTTTTTGTCTCATTACTGCAAATATGACCAAGTTGATTAGCGGACTTAATCCATGACAATCCTAAACCTAAACTAAACTACAACTCCTTTGAAAGCCTTGTTCTTAGTCTTTCACATCCAATTCTATTTGTTATACTGTACCGGCCACCAGGTCCATATTCAGAGTTTATATCTGAATGTTCAGAGTTTCTATCAAGTTTAGTTCTTAAAACTGATAAGGTTATTATTGTAGGAGATTTTAATATTCATGTGGATATTGATAATGATTGCCTTAGTGCTGCATTTATCTCATTGTTGGACTTGATTGGCTTCTGTCAGAGAGTACAGAAACCCACTCACTGCTTTGGCCACACCCTCCACCTTGTTCTTACATATGGCATTGACATTGAGCATTTGGAGGTCTTCCCACAGAACCCTCTTCTGTCAGACCATTACCTCATAACTTTTGAGTTTATACTCCCGGAGTGTACACCGTTAGTCAAAAGTTTCTACACCAGATGTCTAACTGACAGTGCTGTAGCTAAATTTAAAGAAGCGATTCCTTCTGCATTTGATTCAATACCACGTCTCAATGTGACGGAGGACTCCTGTGATAACTTTAGTCCGTCCCAGATTGATCATCTTGTCGATAGTGCTACAGGCTCACTGAGAATGACACTAGACTCGATAGCCCCACTGAAGAAAAAGACAGTGAGGCAAAGGAGGTTTGCTCCCTGGTATAACCCTCAGACCCACGACCTAAAGCAAACTTCACGAAAGCTTTAAAGCATATGGCGTTCCACCAATCTGGAAGAATCACGCTTAGTTTGGAGAGATAGTCTTAAAACATATAAAAAGGCTCTCCGTAATGCCAGAGCAGCCTATTACTCATCAGTAATAGAGAAAAATAAGAACAACCCCAGGGTTCTCTTTAGCACTGTAGCCAGGCTGACAGAGAGTCACAGCTCTGTGGAGCCGTGTATTCCTATAGACCTCAGTAGTAATGACTTCATGAACTTCTTCAATGAAAAGATTTGAACTATTAGAGGCAAGATTGATGATCTCTTGCCCTCAACTACTGCCGATCTGTCATCAAGAGGAGTGGCCTTGGAAACGGCTGTATGCCCTGGTGTATATTTGGATAGCTTTTCTCCCATTAACCTAGACCAATTGTCCTCAACGGTTTCTACTTCTAAACCGTCTACCTGTCTCTTGGACCCCATCCCAACGAGGCTGCTTAAAGACGTGTTGCCTTTAATTGGCACCTCTCTGTTGGATATTGTTGATGTGTCTTTGCTAACAGGCCATGTACCACATTCCTTCAAAGTAGCTGTAATTAAACCTCTCCTGAAGAAGACCACTCTTAATCCAGAGGTGTTGGCTAACTACAGACCGATCTCTAACCTTCCCTTCCTCTCTAAGATCCTTGAGAAAGTAGGACTCATCTCTGTATTGGTCTTGTTAGACCTTAGTGCTGATAAAGGACTCATCTCTGTACTGGTCTTGTTAGACCTTAGTGCTGATAAAGGACTCATCTCTGTACTGGTCTTGTTAGACCTTAGTGCTGATAAAGGACTCATCTCTGTACTGGTATTATTAGACCTTAGTGCTGATAAAGGACTCATCTCTGTACTGGTCTTGTTAGACCTTAGTGCTGATAAAGGACTCATCTCTGTACTGGTCTTGTTAGACCTTAGTGCTGATAAAGGACTCATCTCTGTACTGGTCTTGTTAGACCTTAGTGCTGCGTTCGACACCATTGATCATGACATCCTATTACAGAGACTGGATCAGTCGATTGGCATTTCAGGTACCGCACTAAGTTGGTTTAAATCCTATTCATCAGATCAATCTCAGTTTGTATTTGTAAACGATGAAGCCTCAATGACCACCAACGTTAATCACGGAGTTCCACAAGGTTCTGTGCTTGGACCAATTTTATTTACCTTATATATGCTTCCTTTGGGCAATATTATCAGGAAACACTGCATAAACTTTAATTGCTATGCAGACGATACTCAATTATATCTATCGATCAAACCAGAGGAGACCAACCAGCTCGCTAAAATTCAAGAATGTCTTAAAGACATAAAAACATGGATGACCTGCAACTTCCTGATGTTAAACTCAGACAAAACTGAAGTTATTTTACTGGCCCTGAACACCTCAGAGATCAATTATCTGGTGATGTGGTTTCTGTAGATGCCATTTCCCTGGCATCCAACACCACTGTAAAGAATCTCTAGTTATCTTTGACCGAGACTTGTCCTTTAACTCCCACGTGAAGCAAATCTCAAGGATTGCATTTTTTCATCTACGTAACATTTCAAAAATCAGGCACATCTTGTCTCAAAAAGATGCAGAAAAGCTGGTTCACACGTTTGTTACTTCCAGACTAGATTACTGCAACTTCTTATTATCAGGCTGCTCTAATAAGTCTCTTAAATCCCTCCAGTTGATCCAGAATGCTGCAGCTCGTGTACTCACAAAAACTAAGAAAAGAGATCACATGACTCCTGTATTAGCTGCTCTGCACTGGCTCCCTGTAAAATCAAGAATCACATTTAAAATTCTTCTCCTCACCTACAAAGCCTTGATTGGTGATGCACCATCATATCTTAAGGAGCTTGTAGTACCATATTGCCCCACTAGAGAGCTGCGCTCACTAAATGCGGGGCTACTTGTGGTTCCTAGAGTCCTAAAAAGTAGGATGGGAGCAAGAGCCTTCAGTTATCAAGCTCCTCTTTTATGGAACCAGCTTCCACTTTCAGTCCGGGAGGCAGACACAGTCACCTCATTTAAGAATAGACTTAAGACTTTCCTCTTTAATAGTCCTTATAGTTAGGGCTGAATCAGGTTTGCCCTGGTCCAGCCCCTTGATATGCTGCTATAGGCTTATAGGCTGCTGGGGGATGTTTTAGGATACACTGAGCACCTCTCTCCTCTTCTCTCTCTCCTTATGGATGAATTTACATCTCTCCATTGCACCTTATTAACTCTGCTTCCTCCCCGGAGTCGTTGTGACTTCACATCTCATAGGGTCCATTGGACCTGGAGGTGTCTGATGCTGGTGAGCCGGCCTCCCATTGGCCCTGTTTTCTCTTCATTTGAAATATGCGCCGCTCTGCAGACAGCAGACTTGTCCGTGTCTGTGATTGGTCAGAGGCTGCAAACCCCGCCCCCTTCATGTGAGCGTCTCATAAGCAGCTTTGTTTAGCAGGATCCCGCGTGGAAGGGTTAGTTATTAAAACCAGATGACAAAAAGATATCTTGGCTATGTTGAACTTGTTGTAAAGGCCCCTGGAGCAGCTACACTAGGAGAACATGGCTGAGACCCCCCATGACTTAAAGCCGGGGTTCACTTGGTTTTATGGTTCCATTGTCTACTCCGCGTGTTTCACAAATCCTTAAATATAACAATAACTCATTGAAATCGGTTTACTGGTTAATAGAGAGGTTGTTTCCTTATGTTTGATACCTGTGCAATTCATTTTGGGTCTCTTCCATCCCAGTAATAGATTACTTACTGAGCTACTCTGCTGTCGTTTATGTCATTCATTCAATTATGGATTAATGAAAGGTCATTGATATGTTCAATAGATAATTCATAATTCATGCCGTGCACTTTAAGTTGTGTATCCTTCACATGAGCTACCTGTGTAACCTGTGAGTATCTCCACATGAATCATTACTATGAATTATTAATGCCACAAGGAAACGTCCTGCATTGATAATTACTCTCCAATAAAAGTACAAATGATGTCACTCGTCACATGATCAGTTTTAATGTTGAGACACAATCCCATAAAACAACAACATTATGAACTTCAGTCTGTTGTTTCTTTGGTCCCGGTTCAAGTGGTTCTGGTCTTGGTTCAGGTGGTTCTGGTTGTGGATCAGGTGGTTCAGATTCAGGATCAGGTCTGGATGGTTTTGGCCCAGACGCAGGTGCAGCCGACGGCCACAGAGCGGTACGACACCGTGAAGCAGCGCACTCGAGCCTGCCGGTTCAGGACCAGGACGTTCTGGTAGATGGGGACCGAGATCAGGTCCAGTCCCCCGTCGAGACCGGAACAGAAGCTGCTGCTGCACTCGGCCTCCCAGAGGGTGGAGGGGATCCGGGTCCACGACGTAGACGACCTGAACCAACAACAGCAATGGAGTCGTAGTGTTAGAGGAGCGGAGCGGTCGGTTTGATCCAGAACCAACTAAAAGGTTTCAGTCCAAATAATAATACAACATAAATAATAATAGTATTATTACAGAATAATAAGTAATAAATAATCATGTTATTATTAAATAATAAAAAATAATAATATCATTAAATAATAATAAGTAATACATATTATTATTATTATTAATAATTATTATTATTATTATTATGTTTAAGTGATCTGAAGGAAGAGTATTGATAACGCAACGATACCAGTGTGTTATCAATACTTTACTATGTTTAAAGCACACATATTGACACTAACACACACTCACACAAACACACAAAGACACAACTACACACAAACACACAAACACACACACACATAAAAAACAACTGCACACATATACAAAACACACACAAAGACACAACTACACACACATACACACAGACATAAATACAACTGCACACACATAGACACACACACACACACAAAGACACAACTACACACAAACACACACACACATAAAAAACAACTGCACACACATAGACACAAACACACACACACACACAAAGACACAACTACACACAAACACACACGCACAAAGACACAACTACACACGAACACACACACACACATAAAAACAACTGCACACATATAGACAAAACACACACAAAGAGACAACTACACGCACACACACACACACATGAATACAACTGCACACACATAGACAAAACACACACATAGACACAAAGACACACACACACACATAGACAAAACACACACATAGACACAAAGACACACACACACACATAGACAAAACACACACATAGACACAAAGACACACACACACACATAGACAAAACACACACATAGACACAAAGACACACACACACACGTAGACAAAACACACACATAGACACAAAGACACACACACACACAAAGACACAACTACACACAAACACACACACACACACACACACAAACAAAAAGCCCAAACTTGATCAATACATCAGTGAACATGTAAATGAAAGTGAAACCTAATCGGCCTCCAGCTGTGTGAACACTTCTCTGAGAAGATGGAGGACAGAGAACTCATCGCAGAATACATTCACCGGTTATTCACCGGTTATTCACTGGTTATTCACTGGTTATTCACTGGTTATTCAACGGTTATTCACCGGTTATTCACTGGTTATTCACTGGTTATTCACCGGTTATTCAACGGTTATTCACTGGTTATTCACCGGTTATTCAACGGTTATTCAACGGTTATTCACTGGTTATTCACCGGTTATTCAACAGTTATTCACTGGTTATTCAACAGTTATTCACTGGTTATTCACCGGTTATTCAACGGTTATTCAACAGTTATTCACTGGTTATTCACCGGTTATTCACCGGTTATTCACCGGTTATTCAACGGTTATTCAACAGTTATTCACTGGTTATTCACCGGTTATTCACCGGTTATTCAACAGTTATTCAACAGTTATTCACTGGTTATTCACTGGTTATTCACTGGTTATTCAACGGTTATTCAACAGTTATTCACTGGTTATTCACCGGTTATTCAACAGTTATTCACCGGTTATTCACCGGTTATTCACTGGTTATTCACCGGTTATTCACCGGTTATTCACTGGTTATTCACCGGTTATTCAACAGATATTCACTGGTTATTCACCGGTTATTCACCGGTTATTCACCGGTTATTCAACGGTTATTCAACAGTTATTCACTGGTTATTCACCGGTTATTCACCGGTTATTCAACAGTTATTCACTGGTTATTCACCGGTTATTCACTGGTTATTCAACGGTTATTCAACAGTTATTCACTGGTTATTCACCGGTTATTCAACAGTTATTCACCGGTTATTCAACAGATATTCACTGGTTATTCACCGGTTATTCAACAGATATTCACCGGTTATTCACTGGTTATTCACTGGTTATTCACCGGTTATTCACTGGTTATTCACTGGTTATTCAACAGTTATTCACTGGTTATTCACCGGTTATTCAACAGATATTCACCGGTTATTCACTGGTTATTCACTGGTTATTCACCGGTTATTCACCGGTTATTCACCGGTTATTCACTGGTTATTCACTGGTTATTCACCGGTTATTCACCGGTTATTCACTGGTTATTCACTGGTTATTCACCGGTTATTCACCGGTTATTCAAGGGTTATTCACTGGTTATTCACCGGTTATTCACCGGTTATTCAACAGTTATTCACTGGTTATTCAACAGTTATTCACTGGTTATTCACCGGTTATTCACTGTTTATTCACCGGTTATTCAACAGTTATTCACTGGTTATTCACCGGTTATTCAACGGTTATTCAACAGTTATTCAACAGTTATTCACTGGTTATTCACTGGTTATTCACTGGTTATTCAACGGTTATTCAACAGTTATTCACCGGTTATTCACTGGTTATTCACCGGTTATTCAACAGTTATTCACCGGTTATTCACCGGTTATTCACTGGTTATTCACTGGTTATTCACCGGTTATTCACTGGTTATTCACCGGTTATTCAACAGATATTCACTGGTTATTCACCGGTTATTCAACGGTTATTCACTGGTTATTCACTGGTTATTCACCGGTTATTCACTGGTTATTCACCGGTTATTCAACAGATATTCACTGGTTATTCACCGGTTATTCAACGGTTATTCAACAGTTATTCACTGGTTATTCACCGGTTATTCACCGGTTATTCACCGGTTATTCACTGGTTATTCACCGGTTATTCACTGGTTATTCACCGGTTATTCAACGGTTATTCAACAGTTATTCACTGGTTATTCACCGGTTATTCACCGGTTATTCACTGGTTATTCACCGGTTATTCACTGGTTATTCAACGGTTATTCAACAGTTATTCACTGGTTATTCACCGGTTATTCAACAGTTATTCACTGGTTATTCACCGGTTATTCACTGGTTATTCAACAGTTATTCACTGGTTATTCAACGGTTATTCACTGGTTATTCACCGGTTATTCAACAGATATTCACTGGTTATTCACTGGTTATTCACCGGTTCTTCACCGGTTATTCACCGGTTATTCACTGGTTATTCACTGGTTATTCACTGGTTATTCACCGGTTATTCAACGGTTATTCAACAGTTATTCACTGGTTATTCACCGGTTATTCACCGGTTATGCAACAGTTATTCACTGGTTATTCAACGGTTATTCAACGGTTATTCAACGGTTCTTCAACGGTAATTCACCGGTTATTCACCGGTTATTCACCGGTTATTCACCGGTTATTCACCGGTTATTCAACGGTTATTCACTGGTTATTCACCGGTTATTCAACGGTTATTCAACGGTTATTCACTGGTTATTCACCGGTTATTCAACAGTTATTCACTGGTTATTCAACAGTTATTCACTGGTTATTCACCGGTTATTCACCGGTTATTCACCGGTTATTCAACAGTTATTCACTGGTTATTCACCGGTTATTCACCGGTTATTCACCGGTTATTCAACGGTTATTCAACAGTTATTCACTGGTTATTCACCGGTTATTCACCGGTTATTCAACAGTTATTCAACAGTTATTCACTGGTTATTCACTGGTTATTCACTGGTTATTCAACGGTTATTCAACAGTTATTCACTGGTTATTCACCGGTTATTCAACAGTTATTCACCGGTTATTCACCGGTTATTCACTGGTTATTCACCGGTTATTCACCGGTTATTCACTGGTTATTCACCGGTTATTCAACAGATATTCACTGGTTATTCACCGGTTATTCACCGGTTATTCACCGGTTATTCAACAGTTATTCAACAGTTATTCACTGGTTATTCACCGGTTATTCACCGGTTATTCAACAGTTATTCACTGGTTATTCACCGGTTATTCACTGGTTATTCAACGGTTATTCAACAGTTATTCACTGGTTATTCACCGGTTATTCAACAGTTATTCACTGGTTATTCACCGGTTATTCACTGGTTATTCAACAGTTATTCACTGGTTATTCACCGGTTATTCAACAGATATTCACCGGTTATTCACTGGTTATTCACTGGTTATTCACCGGTTATTCACCGGTTATTCACCGGTTATTCACTGGTTATTCACTGGTTATTCACCGGTTATTCACCGGTTATTCACTGGTTATTCACTGGTTATTCACCGGTTATTCACCGGTTATTCAACGGTTATTCACTGGTTATTCACCGGTTATTCACCGGTTATTCAACAGTTATTCACTGGTTATTCAACAGTTATTCACTGGTTATTCACCGGTTATTCACCGTTTATTCACCGGTTATTCAACAGTTATTCACTGGTTATTCACCGGTTATTCACCGGTTATTCAACAGTTATTCACTGGTTATTCACCGGTTATTCAACGGTTATTCAACAGTTATTCAACAGTTATTCACTGGTTATTCACTGGTTATTCACTGGTTATTCAACGGTTATTCAACAGTTATTCACCGGTTATTCACTGGTTATTCACCGGTTATTCAACAGTTATTCACCGGTTATTCACCGGTTATTCACTGGTTATTCACTGGTTATTCACCGGTTATTCACTGGTTATTCACCGGTTATTCAACAGATATTCACTGGTTATTCACCGGTTATTCAACGGTTATTCAACAGTTATTCACTGGTTATTCACCGGTTATTCACCGGTTATTCAACAGTTATTCACTGGTTATTCACCGGTTATTCACCGGTTATTCACCGGTTATTCACTGGTTATTCACCGGTTATTCACTGGTTATTCACCGGTTATTCAACGGTTATTCAACAGTTATTCACCGGTTATTCACCGGTTATTCACTGGTTATTCACCGGTTATTCACTGGTTATTCAACGGTTATTCAACAGTTATTCACTGGTTATTCACCGGTTATTCAACAGTTATTCACTGGTTATTCACCGGTTATTCACTGGTTATTCAACAGTTATTCACTGGTTATTCAACGGTTATTCACTGGTTATTCACCGGTTATTCAACAGATATTCACTGGTTATTCACTGGTTATTCACCGGTTATTCACCGGTTATTCACTGGTTATTCACTGGTTATTCACTGGTTATTCACCGGTTATTCAACGGTTATTCAATAGTTATTCACTGGTTATTCACCGGTTATTCACCGGTTATGCAACAGTTATTCACTGGTTATTCAACGGTTATTCAACGGTTATTCAACGGTTCTTCAACGGTAATTCACCGGTTATTCACCGGTTATTCACCGGTTATTCACCGGTTATTCACCGTTTATTCACCTATTCACCGGTTATTCAACGGTTATTTACATGGTTAATCACCGTTTATTCAACGGTTATTCACCGTTTATTCACCGTTTATTCAACGGTTATTCACCGTTTATTCACCGGTTATTCACCGGTTATTCACCGGTTATTCACCGGTTATTCAACGGTTATTCACTGGTTATTCACTGGTTATTCAACGGTTATTCACCTATTCACCGGTTATTCAACGGTTATTCACACAGTTATTCACCTATTCACCGGTTATTCAACGGTTATTCACCTATTCACCGATTATTCACTGGTTATTCACTGGTTATTCACCGGTTATTCAACGGTTATTCAACGGTTATTCACCTATTCACCGATTATTCACTGGTTATTCACCGGTTATTCACCAGTTATTCACCGGTTATTCAACGGTTATTCACCTATTCACCGATTATTCACTGGTTATTCACCGGTTATTCAACGGTTATTCACCGGTTATTCAACGGTTATTCACCTATTCACCGATTATTCACTGGTTATTCACTGGTTATTCACCGGTTATTCACCGGTTATTCAACGGTTATTCAACGGTTATTCAACGGTTCTTCAACGGTAATTCACCGGTTATTCACCGGTTATTCACCGGTTATTCACCGGTTATTCACCGTTTATTCACCTATTCACCGGTTATTCAACGGTTATTCACATGGTTAATCACCGTTTATTCAACGGTTATTCACCGTTTATTCACCGTTTATTCAACGGTTATTCACCGTTTATTCACCGGTTATTCACCGGTTATTCACCGGTTATTCAACGGTTATTCACTGGTTATTCACTGGTTATTCAACGGTTATTCACCTATTCACCGGTTATTCAACGGTTATTCACACGGTTATTCACCTATTCACCGGTTATTCAACGGTTATTCACCTATTCACCGATTATTCACTGGTTATTCACCGGTTATTCACCGGTTATTCAACGGTTATTCAACGGTTATTCACCTATTCACCGATTATTCACTGGTTATTCACCGGTTATTCACCAGTTATTCACCGGTTATTCAACGGTTATTCACCTATTCACCGATTATTCACTGGTTATTCACCGGTTATTCAACGGTTATTCAACGGTTATTCACCGGTTATTCAACGGTTATTCACCGGTTATTCACCGGTTATTCACTGGTTATTCACCGATTATTCACTGGTTATTCACTGGTTATTCACTGGTTATTCACTGGTTATTCACTGGTTATTCACTGGTTATTCAACGGTTATTCACTGGTTATTCACCGATTATTCACTGGTTATTCACCGGTTATTCACCGGTTAATCACCGGTTATTCAACAGTTATTCAACGGTTATTCAACGGTTATTCAACGGTTATTCACCTATTCACCGATTATTCACTGGTTATTCACTGGTTATTCAACAGTTATTCAACAGTTATTCACCGATTATTCAACGGTTATTCAACGGTTATTCACCGGTTATTCAATGGTTATTCACCGGTTATTCAACGGTTATTCAACGGTTATTCACCGGTTATTCAACGGTTATTCAACGGTTATTCACCGGTTATTCAACGGTTATTCAACAGTTATTCAGCGGTTATTCACTGGTTATTCAACGGTTATTCACTGGTTATTCACTGGTTATTCACCGGTTATTCAACGGTTATTCACCGGTTATTCAACGGTTATTCAACGGTTATTCAACGGTTATGCAACGGTTATTCAACGGTTATTCAACGGTTATTCAACGGTTATTCAACGGTTATTCAACGGTTATGCAACGGTTATTCACTGGTTATTCACCGGTTATTCAACGGTTATTCACCGGTTATTCAACGGTTATTCACCGGTTATTCAACGGTTATTCAACGGTTATTCACCGGTTATTCAACGGTTATTCAACAGTTATTCAGCGGTTATTCACCGGTTATTCACTGGTTATTCAACGATTATTCACTGGTTATTCACTGGTTATTCACCGGTTATTCAATGGTTATTCACCGGTTATTCAACGGTTATTCAACGGTTATTCACTGGTTATTCACTGGTTATTCACCGGTTATTCAATGGTTATTCACCGGTTATTCAATGGTTATTCACCGGTTATTCAACGGTTATTCAACGGTTATGCAACGGTTATTCAACGGTTATTCAACGGTTATTCAACGGTTATTCAACAGTTATTCACCGGTTATTCACCGGTTATTCAACGGTTATGCAACGGTTATTCACCGGTTATTCAACGGTTATATATATATATATCTTTGTATATACGTATATATACTGTATATGCATATATACCGTATAAGCATTTACATATATATATATATACGTATATACTGTATATGTATATATATACGTATATATATACGTATATATAAATATGTATACATATATATATGAATATGTATAAATATATATTCATGTATTCATAAAGATATTCATATTTATAGACAGACTGTAGGTTTTATGTCCTGATGCAACACGTGTGAAGAACTGCTGCTGGGAAACAAACGCATGGACACACACACACTCACACACACACTCACACACACACTCACACACGCATGGACACACACACACACTCACACACATGGACACACACACACTCACACACGCATAGACACACACACACACTCACACACGGACACACACACATGGACACACACACACTCACACACACATGGACAAACACACTCACACACACACACACACTCACACACACATAGACACACACACAGTCACACACATGGACACACACTCACTCACACACACACTCACACACGCATGGACACACACACACACTCACACACATGGACACACACACATGGACACACACACACTCACACACGCATGGACACACACACACACTCACACACATGGACACACACACATGGACACACACACACTCACACACACACTCACACACGCATGGACACACACACATGGACACACACACACTCACACACACACTCACACACGCATAGACACACACACACACTCACACACATGGACACACACACATGGACACACACACACTCACACACACATGGACAAACACACTCACACACACACACTCACACACACATAGACACACACACAGTCACACACATGGACACACACACACTCACACACACATGGACACACACACACACTCACACACACACACTCACACACACATAGACACACACACAGTCACACACATAGACACACACACACTCACACACACTCACTCACACACACATGGACACACACACACTCACATACGCATGGACACACACACACACTCACACATATGGACACACACACATGGACACACACACACACTCACACACATGGACACACACACATGGACACACACACACTCACACACACACTCACACACGCATGGACACACACACACACTCACACACATGGACACACACACACACTCACACACACACTCACACACGCATAGACACACACACACACTCACACACATGGACACACACACATGGACACACACACACTCACACACACATGGACAAACACACTCACACACACACACTCACACACACATAGACACACACACAGTCACACACATGGACACACACTCACTCACACACACATGGACACACACACACTCACACACACATAGACACACACACAGTCACACACATGGACACACACACACTCACACACACACACTCACACACACATAGACACACACACAGTCACACACATGGACACACACACACTCACACACGCATGGACACACACACACACTCACACATATGGACACACACACATGGACACACACACACTCACACACACATGCTCACACACACATGGACACACTCACACACTCACACATCCATGGACACACACACACACTCACACACATGGACACACACACATGGACACACACACACTCACACACACATGGACACACACACACACTCACACACATGGACACACACACATGGACACACACACACTCACACACACATGGACACACACACACTCACACACACATGGACACACACACACTCACACACACATGGACACACACACACTCACACACACATGGACACACACACACTCACACACACATGGACACACACACACTCACACACACATGGACACACACACACTCACACACACATGGACACACACACACTCACATACGCATGGACACACACACACACTCACACATATGGACACACACACATGGACACACACACACTCACACACACATGCTCACACACACATGGACACACTCACACACTCACACATGGACACACACACACTCACACATCCATGGACACACACACACACTCACACACATGGACACACACACATGGACACACACACACTCACACACACATGGACACACACACACACTCACACACATGGACACACACACATGGACACACACACACTCACACACACATGGACACACACACAATCACACACACATGGACACACACACACTCACACACACATGGACACACACACACTCACATACGCATGGACACACACACACACTCACACATATGGACACACACACATGGACACACACACACACTCACACACATGGACACACACACATGGACACACACACACTCACACACACATGGACACACACACAATCACACACACATGGACACACACACACTCACACACACATGGACACACACACACTCACACACACATGGACACACACACAATCACACACACATGGACACACACACACTCACACACACATGGACACACACACACTCACACACACATGGACACACACACACTCACACACACATGGACACACACACACTCACACACACATGGACACACACACCCACTAGAACACATGAAGCTCCTCTACTGAGGAGCCTAGTCAATCGTCCACGTTCCTCTGGTGGAAAACTGTGCGTCAGCTCCACCTGCTGTGACTCCCAGGGTCTCTGATTAGATGTCCCCCCTGGCCCCTCCCCTCCTCTCCCGTCCAATCACGTCGTCCCGTGGTGGTATAAAAGCTCCTGGCTCACAGCGCCCGGCACACGGCGCCATGACCTTCCTCTGGATCCTCTCCTGCTTCGCCTTCGTCGGCGCCGCCTACGGTGAGATGAACTAAGGCTCTGTGGTGTAACTCTAAGTAACAATAGTTGTTTCCATTGAATGAAGTCATTTTCTGCCTGTTGTTGTTGTTGTTGTTGTTGTTGAC
Source organism: Cyclopterus lumpus (assembly GCF_009769545.1). NCBI lineage: Eukaryota > Metazoa > Chordata > Actinopteri > Perciformes > Cyclopteridae > Cyclopterus > Cyclopterus lumpus. The sequence continues at coordinate 30,384,223 of NC_046968.1, forward strand.
AATGACCTCATGATGATGTCACCAGGTTGCGGCTCTCCCGCCATCGCTCCCGTCATCACCGGTTACTCTCGTATCGTGAACGGTGAGGAGGCGGTGCCTCACTCCTGGCCCTGGCAGGTGTCCCTGCAGGTAAACACACACACACACACAGACACACACACACACACACACACAGACACACAGACACACACACACACATACACACCCACACACACACACACACATACACACCCACACACACTCACACAGACACACACAGACATACACACACACACACACACACACAGACACACACACACACACACACACACACAGACACACACACACAGACACACACACACACGTCTCACTCTTCTTGTTACTTCAGGATTACACCGGCTTCCACTTCTGCGGCGGCTCCCTGATCAATGAGAACTGGGTGGTGACGGCCGCTCATTGCAACGTCCGGTAAGTTCGTCCGTCGGGAATTATCAGCACTCATTATTATGAATTGTATTTTACAAAATGGCCGCCTCGTGGATCCGTTCCCTGCAGGACGTCCCACCGCGTGATCCTCGGAGAACACGACCGCTCCTCCAACGCCGAGGACGTCCAGGTCATGAAGGTCGGCAAGGTGGGTGACGAACAGCATCGGCTCCCGGTGTCGTCGCAACGTGGACCCGTGTGTGTCTATCGCCGGTCGTAACAATGTCACTTCCTGTCAGGTGTTCAAGCACCCGAGCTACAACGGCTATACCATCAACAACGACATCCTGCTCGTCAGGCTGGCCAGCCCCGCCCAGATGAACATACGCGTCTCCCCCGTGTGCGTTGCCGAGACCGGAGACGACTTCCCCGGAGGCACGAAGTGCGTGACCAGCGGCTGGGGCCTGACCAGCCACAACGGTGAGACCTCTGGCACCGGTGGGCCAATCGCTGGAGAGTAGGGGTGGGGCTTAGATGGAGAAGCAGTCAGTCAGAAGGTCACTGGTTCTCCATGTGGAGCTCTGAACGTCATTGAAACTGAAATGCTGAAACACTTATAAAGTTATGGAAGTCTTGACCTCGATGTTTGTGCTATAAGCATTACTTTCACAGTGACCATCCTCAGGTTACTTGGACCTTTACTCAAATTAATAACATTTCATGAAAGCTGACAAAGTGCACAATCCGCCTGTATGCAGATGATACAGTTATTTACCCCTCAGAGAAAACCAACAGGAGATTTTAGGGCTTTAGATATATTGTATTTTTATGACTAACCTTTGTTCGGTGTACGGGTTGTAAAGAACTCTGAAGGAGATCGGTCATTTTATTTTCATGTCTGGCAATGGAAACCAACATTTTAAAACATAAACTATGGTGTGGCCCAAGGCAGTACCCTGGGACCTCTGCATCTATTGGTTCCTCAATCCATCAGCAATCCATTGACCTCGACGTTTATGCTATTCAATAAGGATTATCTTCACAGTGACCGTCCTCAGGTTTGTGATCATCTATAAAACCAAATGAAGGACCCACGTGTGGTCAGGGAAACCCAGTTCATCTGGATGTTTTAGGGGTTTTAGAGTAATCGGAGCAATCACCAGAAGATCTGCCGACATGATGGGACTCAGTGGCCACGATAGAGGAACCATGGCGTCCTTTCACCACCGGGGGCAGAATGCAGCACGTAGCCCTCCAGCTGAGACTGTCAGGGTCCTGTGGTTGATGTGTAAAGTGTTTGTGCTGCAGCTCCCGACACCCCCGCCCTGCTGCAGCAGGCGGCCCTCCCCCTGCTCTCCAACGAGCAGTGCAAGCGTTTCTGGGGCAACAAGATCAGCAGCCTGATGATCTGCGCCGGAGCCTCCGGAGCCTCTTCCTGCATGGTGGGCGCCGCATAGATACGTAGAACAGAGGTCACGGGGTCGATCCCTAGGTTGTGTTGTTTACACTGTGATGTTTATATTCGTTTCTTTGTGTTTTTTCAGGGCGACTCTGGCGGTCCTCTGGTCTGCCAGAAGGCCGGAGCCTGGACTCTGGTCGGCATCGTGTCCTGGGGCAGTGGAACCTGTACTCCCACGATCCCCGGCGTGTACGCCCGCGTCACCGAGCTCCGTGCCTGGATGGACCAGACCATCGCCGCCAACTGAGTGTCACAGACAGTTTGAACCTGATCGTCAATAAAAAACGAAACTCTGAACATATGTGTTGTTGTTGTTGTTGTTTGTTCATATTGGTTACGAACGGATACAAGCGTCCGAAATGAGCTTCCTCCGTAGGGTGGCCGGGCTCAGCCTTAGAGATAGGGTAAGGAGCTCGGACATCAGGGGGGAGCTCGGAGTCGAGTCGCTGCTCCTTCGTGTCCAAAGGAGTCAGCTGAGGTGGTTCATCTAGTCAGGATGCCTCCTGGACGCCTCCCATTAGAGGTTTTCCGGGCACGTCCAACTGGTAGGAGGCCCCGGGGAAGACCGAGGACACGCTGGAGGGATTATATCTCCCGGCTGGCCTTGGAACGCCTCGGGATCCCCCAGAATGAGCTGGAAAGTGTTGCTGGTAAGAGGGAAGCCTGGGTCGGCCTGCTGAACCTGCTGCCACCGCGACCCGACCCCGGATAAGAGATGATAATGGATGGATGGATGGATGGTTCCGAACGGAAAGAAAGACGCTCACGTCTTGTGAAGTCATGACATCAACACTGAGTTGTGTTAGCTGAGTGGAGCGAAGAGACATGAAGGGGAACACCTGAGTTCCTCAAGTTCCTCTGAAGCTTATTCAATCATTAGTATTCACGTCTTAATTAATTAATAATCATGTTGATTACTGACACAAAACACGTTAAATTGACACGACAAATGTATATTTTCCTCAGCAGTCATTTATTACACAAAAAGCACATTTTATACAACGAGTTACAGAAGGTTAGGTGCGCGGTCAGGTGCGCCTGGGGGGGCAGGCGCGGCCGACCCGGCGGCAGTAGCAGTTGGCGTTGAAGAAGCGGCAGTAGCAAGTGTCACAGGGGTCGCAGCAGGGCAGCGGGTAGCCCAGGCACGACTGCTGGTTCGGGATGCAGCGGCGCGGGGAACGCATGGCCCGACCCTGAAGCGCCACCGCCGCCGAGTCCTGGGAAACAGGAAGTAAACGTACTGAAACAGGAAACGGATGAATTCACCGCTGCCGACTTGTGACACGACGCCAGGAAGATGGAAGCTTCTCCAGAAAGCACACCCACCTCGTCGTAGGACCCCGCGTCCATCAGGAAGCGATCCTCTATCGAGTCGACAGGTGAGAGGGCGGGGTCGTGCACGGGGGCGTGGCCTCGCTCTACGGGACAAAGAAAACCCACCTGCTGTGTTACCCTCCACCTTCACAGCTACAGATGATATGACTGAACTAGGTCTCCACTTGTTGAAATGGACAGGCGAGCGTTCTGATTGGTCGAGAGCTACTCACCGAGGTCAGACAGGTAGGAGGCGTCGTCCAGATGGATGTTCCCATGAACCAGAGGGGAGGAGAGACGCAGCAGACCCAAGGACCAGCAGCAGAGCAGCACCGAGCACAGCATCCTGCCTCCAGGAGGAGGAGGAGGAGGAGGAGGAGGAGGAGGAAGAGGAGGAGGAGGAGGAAGAGGAGGAGGAGCAGGAGGAGGAGCAGGAGGAGGAGGAGGAAGAGGAGGAGGAGGAGAAAGAGGAGGAGGAGGAGAAAGAGGAGGAGGAGAAAGAGGAGGAGGAGGAGGAGAACGAGAAGAAGAAAACAAGAGATCGTCTGCACCACAACTCCCACAATCCTCAGCTTCTCCTCCAAAGGTCTCTGAAAGGAGGAAGAAGTGTTCAGTTTATTTTCCTCTACCCAGGACTGTGGAGAACCGGTCCTCTACCCAGGACTGTGGAGAACCGGTCCTCTACCCAGGACTGTGGAGAACCGGTCCTCTATCCAGGACTGTGGAGAACCGGTCCTCTACCCAGGACTGTGGAGAACCGGTCCTCTACCCAGGACTGTGGAGAACCGGTCCTCTACCCAGGACTGTGGAGAACCGGTCCTCTATCCAGGACTGTGGAGAACCGGTCCTCTACCCAGGACTGTGGAGAACCGGTCCTCTACCCAGGACTGTGGAGAACCGGTCCTCTATCCAGGACTGTGGAGAACCGGTCCTCTATCCAGGACTGTGGAGAACCGGTCCTCTACCCAGGACTGTGGAGAACCGGTCCTCTACCCAGGACTGGTGTACATATAAATACTATATTAAAATGTTTCTTCATATTATAATATCTTATTTTTACAGATACATTTATTATTTTATTCTTTACTTTTATCCATCCAGCTTCATTGTTATTTCTACTTTTGTGTTATAAAATAAATGATTATTTAATAATTCATATTCATGTAAACATATTCATGTTTTTGTGCTGTGTTTCTGACTTAATTGAATGTGTTCTATTGTAATGTCTTGATGCATTATTATATTATATAGATATATTACACATATCTGTGTATTATATCTATATAAGAACAGTGAATTTAAACGTTTTAGTCTTAAATATAATCAATATATAGCAATATTTTATTTTGTACTATTATAACCCTTATAATAATGACAATAAACAACATCACGTCAAAGGGTGTAATGTGTGTATTATGATGTTTAATGTTAGTTTATGTATTATAATATTCTAATGTTTAATATTAGTTCAATGAAGCAGAAGAGAGGACTTACCTGTCGCTGTGACTCTCCGTCGGTTCTCTCTTGAGGAGACGACGGGGCTTTAAAGGAGGGAGGAGGTCACATGACCCCCAGATGACATCATCTAATTATAATTATGACTGTTTTTATGACATGTGTTACTACAAACAGCTGTTTTCTACTTTTATGTACGTTTATTATATATATATATATATATATGTATATATGTATAAGCGATTATTATTATTATATATATATATATATATATATATGTACATATATATATATATACATATATATATATATATATATGTATAAGCGATTATTATTAGTATATATATATAATATATATATATAATTTATATTATATATATATATTTTATATATATATATATATATAAAATATCAGGATTCTTAAAGGAGACCATCACACCTGTTCAGTTTTCACGAGGACAGGAAATGAGATAAGAGGGAGGATGGGAGGAGTACATTGACCAAGAGACCACCTGAGACCTCCTGAGTCCTCCAGAGACCTCCTGAAACCTCCACACACCTCCATAAACCTTCAGAGAGCTTCATAAACCTCCATTCCTCCTGAGACCTCCAGAATCCCCCAGAGGCCACCTGAGACTGCCAAAAACCTCTAGAGACCCTCTGAGACCTTCAGAGACCACCAGAAACCTTCAAGATCCTTCAAAGACCACCTGAGATCTCCAAACTCCTTCAAAGGCCACTTAAGATCTTAAGAATCCCTCAATGACCACCGGAGACCTCCAAAATCCTTCAAAGACCACCTGATACCTCCAGAGTCCTTCAGAGGCCACTTGAGACCTTCAAAATCCTTCAGTAACCACATGTGACCCCCTGATACGTCCAGAATCCTTCAGAAACCACCCGAGACCACCTGGGCCCATGCCAGTTCTGGAGTGAGTCCCACAGGAAGCAGAAGGAACAGGTGATGACGTGCAGCTCACTAACGATCTCCTCCGTGTGGTTGATTGGAGAACATGCTGATTGGAGAACATTGGATCAGCTGCTCCCCGGTTCCCCCATCAGCATCAATCAGCTACTTCTTTTCAACATGGCGCCGGTTCCCTGAACCGCGACGTCCTCGCAGCACTCAACGCAAATCATCTGATTAGAGCCATCAGCGAAACCATTTCATAACCACGCCAACGGTTACCGTGGCAACCGCAGGGGTCTGACATGTGGAGCACGGGGAGCAGAGGTCATGTGTTTTGATTCATGATCAAGACCAGGTCAGAACCAGAATCTAGGCCAGTTAGGCCAGAACTGGTTCCAAGCTGAACTGGTTCAACTGGTTTACACCTTAGCAGGTTTAATTAAACCAGACTGGGTCAGGTTTGGTTGATCCTGGGTCAGTGTTACTTACTGCATTATGGACATGGTTAGTGATGATGAATACTCAGGCTGGTTCCAAATCAGCTCTGTAACAGTTATAATTATTATTAACACTAACAATAATAACAACAACAACAACAACAACAACAACAACAATATCATTAGTGACAGTGTGTTGTTTAATAAATCTATCAGCAGAAGAAGTCAGAAGAATCTTCATCATGTTTCTCTAAACACACTGACTCATCATCATCATCTTCATCATCATCATCATCAAGCAGTTCATTCATATTACTGATGAAATATGGTTTAACTTTCATAAACACTGTGTGTGTGTGTGTGTGTGTGTGTGTGTATATGTTTGTATGTGTGTGTGTGAACCAGCTTTTCTGCATCTTTTTGGGACAAGATGTGCCTGATTTTTGAAATGTTACGTAGATGAAAAAATGCAATCCTTGAGATTTGCTTAACGTGGAGTTAAAGGACAAGTCTGGGTCAAAGATAACTAGAGATTCTTTACAGTGGTGTTGGATGCCAGGGCAATGCCATCTACAGAAACCACATCACCAGATAATTGATCTCTGAGGTGTTCAGGGCCAGTAAAATAACTTCAGTTTTGTCTGAGTTTAACATCAGGAAGTTGCAGGTCATCCATGTTTTTATGTCTTTAAGACATTCTTGAATTTTAGCGAGCTGGTTGGTCTCCTCTGGTTTGATCAATAGATATAATTGAGTATCGTCTGCATAGCAATGAAAGTTTATGCAGTGTTTCCTGATAATATTGCCCAAAGGAAGCATATATAAGGTAAATAAAATTGGTCCAAGTACAGAACCTTGTGGAACTCCGTGATTAACGTTGGTGGTCATTGAGGCTTCATCGTTTACAAATACAAACTGAGACCGATCTGATAAATAGGATTTAAACCAACTTAGTGCGGTACCTGAAATGTCAATCGACTGATCCAGTCTCTGTAATAGGATGTCATGATCAATGGTGTCGAACGCAGCACTAAGGTCTAACAAGACCAGTACGGAGATGAGTCCTTTATCAGCACTAAGGTCTAACAAGACCAGTACGGAGATGAGTCCTTTATCAGCACTGAGGTCTAACAAGACCAGTACAGAGATGAGTCCTTTATCAGCACTAAGGTCTAACAAGACCAGTACAGAGATGAGTCCTTTATCAGCACTAAGGTCTAATAAGACCAGTACAGAGATGAGTCCTTTATCAGCACTATGGTCTAACAAGACCAGTACAGAGATGAGTCCTTTATCAGCACTAAGGTCTAACAAGACCAGTACGGAGATGAGTCCTTTATCAGCACTAAGGTCTAACAAGACCAGTACAGAGATGAGTCCTTTATCAGCACTAAGGTCTAATAAGACCAGTACAGAGATGAGTCCTTTATCAGCACTAAGGTCTAACAAGACCAGTACAGAGATGAGTCCTTTATCAGCACTAAGGTCTAACAAGACCAGTACAGAGATGAGTCCTTTATCAGCACTAAGGTCTAACAAGACCAGTACAGAGATGAGTCCTTTATCAGCACTAAGGTCTAACAAGACCAGTACAGAGATGAGTCCTTTATCAGCACTAAGGTCTAACAAGACCAGTACAGAGATGATTGTGTGTGTGTGTGTGTGTGTACGTGTGTGTGTGTTTGTGTGTGTGTGTGTGTGTGTACGTGTGTGTGTACGTGTGTGTGTGTGTGTGTGTTTGTGTGTGTGTGTGTGTGTGTGTTTGTGTGTGTGTGTGTATGTGTGTGTGTGTGTGTGTGTGTGTACGCGTGTGAGTGTGTGAGGGGGGGTATATGTGTGTGCATGTGTGTGTGCGTCTGTGTGTGTTTGAAGCAGAGGTTGTGTATATATGTGTGCGTGTTGTCTGCATATAGAAGCAGCAGGTGTTACATCATATCTTCTCATGTTCATATCTCTCCATTGTTTAAACGTTACAATGTATCTCCTAATTGTTTAATTTATTAATTGTATAATATATTAACTGGTAAATTGCTCATTTATACTTTCTGTAATTCATTTGAATCTAAATTATTTTAAAGATGTAAGAATACCTTC